>NW_915474.1:0-1554 GCF_000209065.1 Trypanosoma cruzi
CGTCACCCAGCACCGCCTGTTCGTCAGGCTCTGGTAGCGGATCTTGTCGCACGCATCCGACGAGTTGCTGATCAATTCACGCAGGAAAATTTCCTTGTGGAATAGAAGGTATTAATATGAGAGACATTAGCTGATTAATCTCAGCCTGGAATGCGAATGTCTCGGTCATCTTTGCGAGTTTCTTGTTCTTAGGGTCTCTAACACGTGTGTGTGTGTGTGTGTATATGCCTGTCTTTCTTGTGTATGCCTTACGCGAAATGCTGATGTTGTCGTGTTACGAAAGTTGTGCTTATCTTCTGGTGGCAATACAGAGAAAGAGAAATGCGAGGGGAAAGAGAGAAGGATATACAAAGAGAAAGAACAAAACGCGGAGTGTGTGGCGCAAAGTTGCGGCGCAGCAGCAGTGGTGAGAGGGAACCCCCTTTCTGCCCTCCACCAGGCATCCACCCTGTTGCCTTCTTTTTATTCCCTTACCGAGCCAAATAATAATAATAATAATAATAATAGTAATAATAATAATAATAATAATAATAATAATAATAATAATAATAGTGTGGGTGGGAAAGAATTTCCTGTTAGGAAGCCCCAGTGCATCACAGAATAGGAGAAAGCAGGGCACAAAAGAAAAAGAAAAAGAAAAAGAAAGAAGGAAGGAAAGCCCACGGCAAATGCAGCACCTCTAGTCAACCTGCTCCATGCTCGATGTGCCAGCAACGGGCTCCGCGGGAACGGCGGCAGCGGGCTCCGCTTCTTCATTGCCGTTGTCTTCGTCGTCCAGCGAGAGGCCAAGCTTGATCATGCGGTGGATGCGTTCGGCGTACGACGTGGGATCGTCCAGCGTGAAACCAGACGTCAGCAGCGCGGTGTCAAAGAGCAGGTACACAAGGTCCTTCACGGCCTTGTCGTTCTCGTCCGCCTCCACGCGGCGTTTGAGCTCCTTCACAATGGGGTGAGCCGGGTTGATCTCCATCGTCTTCTTGGACATCATGTACGCAGACATGCTCGAGTCGCGCAGCGCCTGGTTGCGCATGATCTGCTCCATGTGTGCGCTCCACCCGAACTCCGACGTCACAAGAATGCACGGCGACGTCGCCAGGCGCTCCGACACCACCACCTTCTCCACCTTGTCGCCAAGCACATCCTTCATCGCCTTGCAGAGACGCTCGTACGCCGTCTTCTCCTCCTCCCGCTGCTTCTTCTCTTCCTCCGTCTCCTCAAAGTGCACGCCCTCCTTCGTCAGGCACGCGAACTTCTTGTCCTCAAAGTCCTTCACCTGCTGCATCACGTACTCATCGATCGGTTCCGTCATGAACAGCACCTCAAAGCCGCGGCGCCTCGCCTGCTCAATGAACGGCGAGGTCTCCAGCTTCTTCTTGCTGTCGCCCGTCACGTAGTAGATGCACTTCTGGCCCTCCTTCATGCGGGTGACGTAGTCCTTCAAGGTCGTCATGTCCTCCCCGGACTCCGAGCTGTGGAAGCGCAGCAGCTCCATCAGCTTCTTGCGGTTCGCGCTGTCCTCGTGGATGCCAAGCTTGACGTTCTTGCCAAACTGCT
>NW_915475.1:0-1554 GCF_000209065.1 Trypanosoma cruzi
CCTTTCTCGGGTTGTGGAGGAGAAAACCACCGGTTTACGACGACGATGGATCGCGTGGCCACGCGACAAGAACAGAGACGACCCTTATGAGGCGAATGTTCCTCTTTTACACATTTCCCATTATTTGCCACCTGCGATGGCTGAGGCCGTTTCCTGCCTGGATGTAAAGTCGTCCTTCATAATCTCTTTACCGCGGGAGACTCGGCATCTCTTCCGATGCCGTGTGGAGGACGGCACGCTGGTGGAGCTGACACGGCTCCCTATGGGATACAAGGCCGGCCCAGAAATCCTCCAGATTATTACTTCGGCGATTGCGGGGGTGACGACGGTGGTTCAGCGCCTCTGGGGCGCACCTCCATTGGTGCGTGCCGACGTTCGGATCGATAATATACGCATTGCAGGGTCGAAAAGCGATGCGACATTGTGGGAGGACCGCGAATCGGGTGCTGCGCATTGCAACTTTCTGGGGGTGCAGTTTGATCATACTCGCCAGGCGGTGTCTCTGAGTGACAAGTTTGTCCTGTCTGTACGCGCCATGCCGGCAATGAATTCACCAGCCATCGCGGGAGTGGAGGTTGTGGCGTCACGCTTTTAGTATGCGGCTGCCACTTTGTGCACGCGTTTATATGGCAACTACGTTTTCAGAAAGGCAGTGCGACGACGATTATCCGCACTTAGCCGGGGATTGTGCTGGAGACATCCCCGGCGAACCTTCCGCCGTCAGAGGCTGGTTTGGGCGAGAGATTACGACAAATGATCGAGAATAACCGTAAGAGAAACAGCAAGCCCACGGAAAAGGCATCGGCTGTCATCACCAGTGATGCATCACTCCATGGATGGGACCCGTTTTTATTACACAATCAGGCGACGTTAAAATTCCCGGGGAAAGGTGCGAGAAGAAGCCTTTTCTATCATGCAGGCCGATGCTTGCGCGGTACGCCTAGCCTTGTCGGCCTTTTCCGCCATCTTGCCATCCACCATCGACGTTTGGGTGAAAAATACTGTTTCAAGGAGCGGCGAATAAAGGCAGCCCAAATTCGTACGCCAAGGCCTGGGAGCTGCGACGGATATATGAGTTTGTTGACTCTCGCGGAAGACAGGCATCCTTTGGCTACGTGCGGTCTGCAGAATACCCCGCAGACGGCATATCGCGCGGTCGTGTTTTTGCACTTCAGGACTTGGCGAAGGGGTGGAACTTGCGGAGGGGAGCGGCGGGGTCTTGTGCCTATCAGATAATATATATACAATTAATTGGTTAAAGTTTGATGATGTGGGGAACACACTCTTATTCCATTTACTCCTTTTTTTTCTTCTTGCGTGGTTTCTAGAGATAATTTCAGCATTCGGTCAGCCTCCCGGGCGGATACTCACCCCATGTCATCGCGTGGAGTGAAGCACCGCATCTCATTGAGGGTGGAATGAGCGAACAGTGTGGGTGCTGCTTCGTGGCTGGATGAGGATCCGCTTCCGCGTGTGGCTGGTGGGGTGGGTGCCCGCTCACGGGCCAATTTGATTGTGAGTGCCTCTTGACGGCATCCATCTCTCTCTCACTCT
>NW_915476.1:0-1554 GCF_000209065.1 Trypanosoma cruzi
CTGACTCGCCACCGCACGGCACGCCACGGGCATCGACCGGACGTCGTGAAAACCGGCCAACGTGAATTGTGCGATGAAGCAATTCCGCATCCACTCCACTTCCCGGCTCTGCCGGCAATTAGACAAAACATGAAGCGGACACTTGAGAATTGAGGAAGCCGCGCCTCACGAAAAGGTTAGCGCAGTTTCTCCGCCTGGGTGGAAAGGCTCCGTCCCCCAACAGTGCCTCTGCACGGCGAGAAGGCACGAGGCCCATCGCAGTTGCGGCATAACGTCGATGCTCCTGGTAGGTGCCTACTCACTTTTCATTATTTATCGGTTGTTTGGTTGATTGTTTTATGGATTTGTTATTTTACTGATTTTTGGCAGCAACGGGTTATTGAGCCACGGCGCTGGCCTGGGGCGGAGGCGTGGCAGGGTTGTGTTTCACGCCCTCCGCTGCAGCTGCCTCTCCGGGGACCGGGGCTCCACTTCGCGTCTGCACTCAGCAGGGCGGACGTGCTCGACGATGGTGGCCGGCGTGCGGCCCGCTGAATTTATTTGAGAAAACACGAGAAAACAGCAACAACAAAAAGCGGCTGGAGCCAGCTCCCACGGTCACGGAGGGACGGGTTGTGGCACACGTGCGTATACGTTGTTTCCAACGACTCCTGGGGGGCGCCGCGGATGGCCACGGCGGACACTATGGGCCCCTGTGTGTTGGCGCTTGTGGTTGCCTTTGGCCACGCTCATATCCGCCGTGTTGGAAGGGCGGCGTGGTCGTGGGCCGGTGGAGAGATCAGCGGCGAACACGGTGACCTTCACGCAATGGGGTGGCAGGAGGTGCAGTGCGGAAGAAACGGTCATGATCGTTGCACCGCCGTCACGCCTGTTGTCGAGCACCTCGAGAGAACGACGGTGAAAGGAGGTTCGTCTGGATTACTCTTCGCATCCCCGCTTCAGGGCTGCCCATCGTAATGAGGTTGCCGTGCGGTGATGCCACATGGTATGAGTTTCTTGGAGGGAGAATGTGTGCTGTGCGCTGCTCCTGGCCCTGGAAAGGCTGAGTGCCCCTCGTATCCAGCACAGGCACAAACCTCTGCTTGTGGTGACAGACAGTCAGTCTCTTCTTGCGGCTTTAAATAAGGGCCCGCGCAGTCAGACCGAATGGATGGAGGACCGGATCTGGCAGCGTCTCTTAACATTGACGTGTGCTGGCTTTTCCGTGCACCTGCAGTTTTGTTGTGGACATAGCGGAGCACATGTTATCGGTTTTGCAGACCAGCATGCGACGCAGACCACGGCAACCGGACAATACACGGAGCATGGAATAGCACCCATATGGCATACGGACCTGCTGAAATGCTTTACTACTTAGCTCACCAACAAGTGGCGTAGTACGATGCATCAGGACACCCACCGCTACCCTTTCTGTGGCACCAGGCCCTCAGATCCAGGCGACAAGGACCTGATTACTCAGGAAGCCCTCGACTGACAGGAACGGATTCACCTCGCACGAGCAAGGTTTGGGGAATCCGAGCTCCGTGGTTGCCTGTACTGGACTGCGAGAGACTG
>NW_915477.1:0-1554 GCF_000209065.1 Trypanosoma cruzi
CCTGTACGAAGGGCCGTTGGTTGAGGGCAAACCGGAGGGACGTGGCGTGTGCGTCTTTCCGTCAGGGGTTATTTGCGCCGGGAGGTTTTCGCACGGACATTTAGACGGAAACGCGGAGGTGTTGCTTCCCACCGGTGCACTTTTTTCTGGCAGCTTCAAGAGTTCTGCGGCGCACGGCTCTGGATTGTACGTGCAGGATGGCCGTCTGACGCGTGGCAGGTGGCATGAGGGATTTATGGTGGAGCAGGCGGAGGATAACCTGGGCGGTGGAGCTCGCGCGCAACTTTTCACGCGCATTGCCTTTCTTCTGTGTGATGAGCTGCAGAAACTCACGGCGGTGACTCGAGCGCCGAACTGGCAGCATCTGTATGTCAACAGTCGCATCAGTGAGCCAAAAGTACGTCTCTGCAGGGAGTGTTCCCCGGAAAAGAACACCATGCTATCAAACAGTGAGAAGCCCGAATATTTCATTGTGAATTGCTCCTCCACGAGAATTCCGTCACGCGCAATCATTTCCCGGAGTTTTGTGGACCGACAAGCATCACTGTCGGATACGGAGGAGTCTCTGACGGCGGCAACGACGCAGCGGCAAACGGCACATGCTGAGATACAGATGCAAGAGAAACCGGCTACAAAAAATGCACTTGCCATGGGGGCCTCCGCCTATGCGATATTTGCATGTGCCGCACCTGCATCCAATGAGTTTTTCTCATTTAGTCATTACGTGAAGTATTGCCTCATATTTCTTTTCCCGTTCCTGTCGTTGCCGCAGTTTCCATTTTCCCCCATTCGTAAGGCCAGGCTAGAGATGGAGCGGGAATTTATTGTGAGTGGCGCCTCGCTCCTAAGAAAATACGACCCGCCTTTTCTTTCCTTGCACTTTGTGACGCTTGCAATGTGTTGTAGTTTTTCAGCAGTTGTGATTGCTGCATCGAAGGTGAGTCTGGGCGCAGTGAGTGATGGACGTCTGACACTGGCGGAGATTGTGATTCCATGTGTTTTTTGGGTGCTGCAGTCTTTGTTTTACGCCGCCTATAATAGTTACATGCGAGTAGCACACGCTTTGGAACGGTTTGAACGTCGCTTGACACCACGGCTTTCTGCATTTACTGCGGGTCTGGTGGACACAAAGGCAAAAGTATGTATTTATACCTGGGATGAGAAGGGCCGAGGGATGGTGACAAACAAGCACTACCGCTATCGTTGGCTAGCATGCTCTGTTGTTGTTGGTATTGTCATGGGGCTTGCAGCTCCTCTCACGCGTGTCGGTTTTAGACACCCATTTTTTGGAACGGGTACGTACGACATGGCGGCGGCAGTTTTGGTTTTTATCTCAAACATGCTGTTTTCTACGATACTTGCATATTACGTGTTGAAGATGACCGACATGCAACGACAAATATTGGAGCAGATGCGAGTTATTTCCCGACTGGCGTATTTGGAAGGCCGAAGTTTAATGCGACCCAGTGAATATTTGAACCAACGTTTTAACTTTGATGAACCGTTGAATCCCACATGATGTGTTTAGGGGTGTGGCTGGATGGTGTGTGTGCG
>NW_915479.1:0-1555 GCF_000209065.1 Trypanosoma cruzi
AGACTCCAAAAACCCATTTTTCCGTTGCGGCTCCCGCGTCAAGGCGTTTGATTTTGAGCTGCCTTTATTCGCCGCTCCTTGCAGCAAAGTGCTATCCACCCAAACGTCCATGGTGGATGGCAAGATGGCGGGAAAGGCCGATAAGGCCAAGCGGACCGCGCGCGCCTCGGCCTGCATGATAAGGAAACGCTTCCTCTTCCATTTCCCTCCGGCAATTTTAACGTCGCCGGAGTCTGGAATAAAAACGGCCCCTCATCCATGGAGCGACGCGTCCGTGATGATGGCAGCCGATGCCTTTTCCGTGGACTTGATGATTCGCTTACGATTATATTCTCGATGGTGTGTCGTAACCTCTCGCCCAAACCAACCGCTGACGGCGGAAGGTTCGCCGGGGATGTCTTCAGTACAATCCCTCAGTTAGGTGTGGATAATCGTCGTCGCGCTGCCTTGGTGAAAAAGCAGTAGTCGCATAAACGCGTGCACAAAATGGCAGCCGCGTACAAAAAGCGTGAAGCCGTAGCCTCCATTTCCGCGATGGTTAAAGAATTGAGCGCCGGCATGGCGCGTACAGAGCGGAAAAACCTTTCACTCAGGGACACCGCCCGGTGAGTCTGATCAAACTGCACCCACAGGAAGGTGTACTGCGTGGCGCCCGATTCGCGTTCCTCCCTATCGTGGCGTGACGGCCGTCCACATTACACAGCACCTGGCTTCCCACAATGTCACACCGCTTTTCAACCCTGCAATGCGTATATTACCGATCCATACGTCGATACGCACCGATGGAGGTGCAGCCCAGAGGGGTGAGCCACCGTCGTCACCCCCGCAATTGCCGAAGTAATAATTTACTGGAGAATTTGTGAGCTGGCCTTGCATCCCATGGGGAGCCGTGTGAGCCCCACCAGCGTGCCGTCCTCCACGCGGCATCGAAAGAGACGCCGAGTCTCCCGCGGTAAAGAGACTTGAAAAAAGTATGCCTTTAAATCCGCGCAGGAAGCGGCCTCAGCCATCACAGACAGCAAATAATGAGAAATGTGTAAAGGAGGAAAATTAGCCTCGTAAGGGTCGTCTCCGTTCTTTTCGCGTGGCCACGCAATTCATCGTCGTCGTAAGCCGGTGGTTTTCTCCTCCACAACCGAGAAAGGTATTATCCATCCGCCTGTTATTGTGGACGAAGCGTCCTCGATAATTCCCGCTCCCTCAATAATCGCGCGTCAGCGGTTGGAATCCTCCGTGAGCCTTCGCGCGCTTTACCGGAGGAAGACGGAGGGAAAGGGGACCGCCCGACGAGTCCCCATGCTTGCATGAGACTCTCCAAGGTGGCCGGGTACAACCGGATCTTGATCCACTCTGCATTCAACACGGGCACGTTGACCTGCTGTAGCGGGATGGTTCGTTCATCTTGTGGAGTGGCCAGACGCGTCCTTGTCGTGCGTCTCGCTATTGTAGCAGCATGATTGTGATAAAAATCATGGAAAAAACGCTCCTCCGCTCTCAACCAGGGTTCTTGCCCTTCCGCAGCTTCTCCCTTCACATCAATGCGACCAGCGACGAC
>NW_915480.1:0-1555 GCF_000209065.1 Trypanosoma cruzi
TATTCGTTGTACGCGAGTGCGCGCGTGGTTGCGTCTGGGGGCGCTGTGCTGCGCGTGTCGGGGAGCCAGGTGTACGCCGCGCATGGGTTGGTGTTTGGCAGCGGTGTGGAGGCTAACACGTCCGCCGTCGTGGTGAACGACAACGCCGGTGCGCTGACGGATGGCGCGCTGCTGGAGCTGCGGGGGTCGGCGTCGTTCGTGTCCGGTTCGTGGCTGTCGGTGCGCGGCAACAGCATCGGCGGCAGGCTCCTGTCGGTGCCGTCGTACCCGCGCAGTGCGGACCTTGTGCAGAGCACACTGACGCTCCACGGGAACGCCGGCCGTGGGCCCGTCGTGATGGACGGCATTGTGGCGCCTGGGGGCGCCGGCCGAAGATTCGTCGTGGGGTGCCTGACGCTCAACGGGCGGGCGCTGCGGCCGATGGACTACAGGTCCGCCGGCATCATCGGGGAATTCCGTCCTGTGGCGTGTGGCGTGTGCGACGCCGACGTGCACTGCTTTGGTGCCGCGACGAGGGCGATGTCGGGTTCGTGTCGCTGCCGCTGTGCTGAGGGCGGGTACGGGCGCGACTGCCTGCCGGTGTACCTGCCGCACGTGGACGGGTGCAACCGCACGCCCGCTATGCCGCTGCTGAGCCACACGGCGACGCTGACGGCGACGATGTGGACACCGACATGGACGCCGGGCATGAGCCTGAGCACGGAGCGCTACAGTCCGACGCAGTACGGGCCGACGGAGACCCTGCAGGTGACGGAGACGTTGGCGCTGTCGCCCACGCGGACCCCGACGGCGTCGGTGAGCAGCACGCTGTGGTGGAGCGAGGTGGCGTGCCCGACGCTCGCCGTGACGACGACGGCGGCTGGTGGGAGTCTGACGCAGAACGACATCCGTGGCTGTGGGAGCGCCGTCCCGACGCGGCTGATGGTGGCGCTGCCGCCGCCGTTTCGGTGGGCACGCGACCCGCAGCTCGGCACGCATCTGAGCTTTGTGCCGGTGTCGACGGCGCAGCCGCGCGGGTTCGGTGGTCCGTGGGGAGCGATGCTGAGCAACGCGACGTGGATGCGCAACGCGACGAATCCGTCCACCGTCCTGGAGCTGGCTGTGCCTGTGCACCGCGGCTACTTCATTGCTGCCGACGAGACGATAGTCATTCGCTGCGACGCTGTGGCGGTGTCCGGCGGCTGCAAGGGCGTGCTGCTTGGTTCCTTCACGATCAGGTCTGACACGCTGCCCGCCGCAGCCAGTGCCCTCTCGGCGATCACCGGCGTTGTTGCGGGTGCGGCGGCTGTTGCCGTGGTGGTGACCGGCGGGCTCGGCTCCATCCTGGAGTTGCAGGCGCTCGGCGTGTTCGCGAGGATGTCATGCGCCTCGGCGCAGGAGCGTGCGAGCACCGTTGCGCTGCCGTACTTCCTGTCGGTGTTCGCTGCTCTTGACCCGCTGTGGATGGTGGTGGGCAACGCGCTGCTCGCCGCTGTGTTTGGGTGCGTGCACTGCGGTGTGACGGCGGCCTTCCAGCGGTGGCGCGGCGTGGACGCGGCGAGTGCGTGGGCTGCGA
>NW_915481.1:0-1555 GCF_000209065.1 Trypanosoma cruzi
AGCGGCTGCTGCACCACACGCTGTGGTCTAAATTTTTGTTTTGAATTATGAATGGCGGGAGTCAGAGACACTCTCTTTCAATGTATGTTTGCGTGTTCACACACTGGACACCAAACAACCCTGAATTATCCGCTGCTTGGAGGAATTTCGCGAGCTCCTGCCCACAATGGTGCTGCACTCGGCGGATCGTTTTCGAGCGGCTGCTGCACCACACGTTGTGGTCTATGTTTTTGTTTCGAATTATGAATGGCGGGAGTCAGAGGCACTCTCTTTCAATGTATGTTTGCGTGTTCACACACTGGACACCAAACAACCCTGAACTATCCGCTGCTTGGAGGAATTTCGCGAGCTCCTGCCCACAAGGGTGCTGCACTCGGCGGATCGTTTTCGAGCGGCTGCTGCACCACACGCTGTGGTCTAAATTTTTGTTTCGAATTATGAATGGCGGGAGTCAGAGGCACTCTCTTTCAATGTATGTTTGCGTGTGCACACACTGGACACCAAACAACCCTGAACTATCCGCTGCTTGGAGGAATTTCGCGAGCTCCTGCCCACAAGGGTGCTGCACTCGGCGGATCGTTTTCGAGCGGCTGCTGCACCACACGCTGTGGTCTATATTTTTGTTTCGAATTATGAATGGCGGGAGTCAGAGGCACTCTCTTTCAATGTATGTTTGCGTGTGCACACACTGGACACCAAACAACCCTGAACTATCCGCTGCTTGGAGGAATTTCGCGAGCTCCTGCCCACAAGGGTGCTGCACTCGGCGGATCGTTTTCGAGTGGCTGCTGCACCACACGCTGTGGTCTAAATTTTTGTTTCGAATTATGAATGGCGGGAGTCAGAGGCACTCTCTTTCAATGTATGTTTGCGTGTGCACACACTGGACACCAAACAACCCTGAACTATCCGCTGCTTGGAGGAATTTCGCGAGCTCTTGCCCACAATGGTGCTGCAGTCGGCGGATCGTTTTCGAGCGGCTGCTGCAACACACGTTGTGGTCTATGTTTTTGTTTCGAATTATGAATGGCGGGAGTCAGAGGCACTCTCTTTCAATGTATGTTTGCGTGTCACACACTGGACACCAAACAACCCTGAACTATCCGCTTCTTGGAGGAATTTCGCGAGCTCCTGCCCACAATGGTGCTGCAGTCGGCGGATCGTTTTCGAGCGGCTGCTGCACCACACGTTGTGGTCTATGTTTTTGTTTCGAATTATGAATGGCGGGAGTCAGAGGCACTCTCTTTCAATGTATGTTTGCGTGTGCACACACTGGACACCAAACAACCCTGAACTATCCGCTGCTTGGAGGAATTTCGCGAGCTCCTGCCCACAATGGTGCTGCACTCGGCGGATCGTTTTCGAGCGGCTGCTGCACCACACGTTGTGGTCTATGTTTTTGTTTCCAATTATGAATGGCGGGAGTCAGAGGCACTCTCTTTCAATGTATGTTTGCGTGTGCACACACTGGACACCAAACAACCCTGAACTATCCGCTGCTTGGAGGAATTTCGCGAGCTCCTGCCCACAATGGTGCTGCACTCGGCGGATCGTT
>NW_915482.1:0-1555 GCF_000209065.1 Trypanosoma cruzi
ACGGGGCAGGCGCTGCAGCCGATGGACTACAGGTCCCGCCGGCATCATCGGGGAATTCCGCCCCCGTGGCGTGTGGCGTGTGCGACGCCGACGTGCACTGCTTTGCTGCTGCGACGAGGGCGATGTCGGGGTCGTGCGGCTGCCGCTGTGCTGAGGGCGGGTACGGGCGCGACTGCCTGCCGGTGTACCTGCCGCACGTGGACGGGTGCAACCGCACGCCCGCTATGCCGCTGCTGAGCCACACGGCGACGCTGACGGAGACGCGCAGCCCGACACCAACGTGGACGGTGACTCCTAGCGCAAAGAACTACAGTCCGACGCACTACAGTCCGACGGAGACCCCGCAGGTGACGGAGACGGTGGCTCTGCCGCCCACGCGGACCCCGACGGCGTCGGTGAGCAGCACGCCGTGGTGGAGCGACGTGGCGTGCCCGACGCTTGCCGTGACGACGACGGCGGCTGGTGGGAGCCTGACGCAGAACGACATTCGCGGCGGTGGGAGCGCCGTCCCGACGCGGCTGATGGTGGCGGTGCCGTCGCCGTTTCGGTGGGCACGCGACCCGCAGCTCGGCACGCACCTGAGCTTTGTGCCGGTGTCGACGGTGCAGCCGCTCGGGTTTGGCGGTCCGTGGGGAGCGATGCTGAGCAACGCGACGTGGGTGCGCAACGCGACGAATCCGTCCACCGTCCTGGAGCTGGCTGTGCCCGTGCACCGCGCCTACTTCATTGCTGCCGACGAGACGCTAGTCATTCGCTGCGACGCTGCGGCAGTGTTTGGCGGCTGCAAGGGTGTGCTGCTTGGGTCCTTCACGATCAGGTCCGACACGCTGCCCGCCGCTGCCAGCGCCCTCTCGGCGATCACCGGCGTTGTTGCGGGTGCGACGGCTGTTGCGGTGGTGGTGACCGGCGGGCTGGGCTCCGTCCTGGAGATGCAGGCACTCGGCGTGTTTGCGAGGATGCCATGCGCCTCGGCGCAGGAGCGTGCGAGCACCGTTGCGCTGCCGTACTTCCTGTCGGTGTTCGCTGCCCTTGACCCGCTGTGGATGGTGGTGGGCAACGCGCTGCTCGCCGCTGTGTTTGGCTGCGTGCACTGCGGTGTGACGGCGGCCTTCCAGCGGTGGCGTGGCGTGGACGCGGCGACTGCGTGGGCTGCGATGCGCTTCCCGAGCCTGACGTACGTCGTGGCGCACGCGATGCACCTCGGCATTTTCTTTGGCTCCGTGCTTGCACTGGCGATGCCCGGTGCCCGCGTGCAGCACCGCGTGGTTGGTGTCGTTGGAGTGCTGTACGGTGTGGCGTTCCCTGCTGGCGTGTGCTACTTGATTGCCCGCCACGTGGGCGTGAGCTTCACGAAGTACTGGCAGTTTTCGGGGAAGCCGCTGCCCGAGCGCCTGCTGTACCCCGTCGGGTATTGGCACCCCGCGGCGCAGCAGCGGATGTACGGCGGCATGCTGACGAACATGAAGGGCAGCCACGTGTACTGGTGCGTGTTCCAGCTGTCGGTGCTGTGTGTGGTGTGCCTGATTGCGGCTGTGCACCCGCCCGTGGGAGGCTG
>NW_915483.1:0-1555 GCF_000209065.1 Trypanosoma cruzi
CGTGTGCGTTGTGTGCCGGCAGCGGGCTGTGGCCGTATCCCGTTGGCCGTGGGATTGAACCGGAGGCGGTGGCGGTGAGTCTCTTTTAGTTCTTGTCCATTGGTGGTTGATTGCTGGCGTTGTGTGCGTTTGTTGTGTGGAGGGCCGAATTTTCTCACCCGCGGACTGACGGCACTGCGATGGTGTGTGTGTGTGAGGGCTGGAGTGGAGTCGCCGGCCAGGGTGAGGGCCTTGGCGGTGCCTTTCCCGCCTGTAATTTGTTTCTTTTGTGTGTGTTGTGCTGCTTCTTGCTTTTCTCTTGTCATCTTCTCCTCTTGTGTTCCTGCGTGGAGTGGCCGCATGCTCACGGGCCATGTGGATTGTGAGTGCCTCGTGACGGCATCCATTCATCTCTCTCTCTCCGCCTGTCTGTCTGTCATTCCCTGTTGGGTGTGGCGTGTTGCACCGCGTGAGGGCTGGCCCGCACACACCGACGGCCCGCCGTGACTTGCCGTGTTGCTGCACTTTTCTGTGGGCGATGGTCCTCCGTGCCGTCCCTTACAGATTCTATTTTTTCCCACACCTTGCGTGGGTGCTCTGCTCTGCTCCTCACTGATATTTCTGGTGTATTGCCGCTGTTGCTGCTGTACTCTCCACTTCTTGAACACAGACACGCTAGGAAAACAAGCGCTAAACGCTACTGTGAAATTCGAAGGCACTGAAAGGACCAACAACAGCACACACATTGCCCACGCACACACATATTTGTATGCTCTCCCGTGTTGCTGCAGTGAAGGCACCCCGCACACACAACCGTCGCCGTGTGACCGGATCCAGCGGGAGGAGGAGGGAAGGAAGAGAGAGTGAGCCGCAGAGGCCCAACATGTCCCGGCGTGCGTTTGCTTCCGCGGTGCTGCTCCTTCTCGTCGTGATGATGTGCTGCAGCAGTGGAGTTGCGCACGCTGAGCAGGCAGGGGCCGCTGTTGATCCTTTTACAGGGACGACGCCGATATCATTTGCTAATTGGAAGGAGTTTGACGAAGCCAGCAGGGAAATCACCTCGCTCCGTGTTCCTGGCCTCGTTAAAGTGGGTGATGATGTATTTGCCGTGGCTGAAGCGCAGTGCGGGGAAAGGAATAGAGCCGACAGCTATGCTGGGATTGTCTCAAAGCACCTGAATATAAGTGATGACTCAATGGATATTTCGACGTCGGCTGCAAGTTTGTTTTGCATGCAACTTGTGGACACCGCCGCGAATAATTTTGGGGCAACGGAATTGTTGCGACCAACGACAGTTGTAATTGAGGACAGTGTCTACATGCTCCTGGGAAACTACGGCCATACAAAGCAGCAGGTTGAAGGTACGAATGAGCGGGGCCTTTTACTCGTGAAAGGAACTGTCGCTGAAGATGATGGAAAGAAGAAAATCAGATGGAATGAGACTCATGTGATGAACCCTCAAGCCATAGGATATTCTGGTTCCTTGACCGAGTTAATTGGCGGTGGAGGATCGGGTGCTGTGATGCGTGACGGCTCGCTTGTGTTTCCTATGCAGGCCAAAAACAGTGATGAGGAG
>NW_915484.1:0-1556 GCF_000209065.1 Trypanosoma cruzi
GTGTTCACACACTGGACACCAAACAACCCTGAACTATCCGCTGCTTGGAGGAATTTCGCGAGATCTTGCCCACAGGGGTGCTGCAGTCGGCGGATCGTTTTCGAGCGGCTGCTGCACCGCACGTTGTGGTCTAAATTTGTGTTTCGAATTATGAATGGTGGTGGTCAGAGACACTCTCTGTCAATGTCTGTTTGCGTGTTCACACACTGGACGCCAAACAACCCTGAACTATCCGCTGCTTGGAGGAATTTCGCGAGATCTTGCCCACAGGGGTGCTGCACTCGGCGGATCGTTTTCGAGCGGCCGCTGCACCGCACGTTGTGGTCTAAATTTGTGTTTCGAATTATGAATGGTGGTGGTCAGAGACACTCTCTGTCAATGTCTGTTTGCGTGTTCACACACTGGACGCCAAACAACCCTGAACTATCCGCTGCTTGGAGGAATTTCGCGAGATCTTGCCCACAGGGGTGCTGCACTCGCCGGATCGTTTTCGAGCGGCTGCTGCACCGCACGTTGTGGTCTAAATTTTTGTTTCGAATTATGAATGGTGGTGGTCAGAGACACTCTCTTTCAATGTCTGTTTGCGTGTTCACACACTGGACGCCAAACAACCCTGAACTATCCGCTGCTTGGAGGAATTTCGCGAGATCTTGCCCACAGGGGTGCTGCACTCGGCGGATCGTTTTCGAGCGGCTGCTGCACCACACGTTGTGGTCTAAATTTTTGTTTCGAATTATGAATGGTGGTGGTCAGAGACACTCTCTTTCAATGTCTGTTTGCGTGTTCACACACTGGACGCCAAACAACCCTGAACTATCCGCTGCTTGGAGGAGTTTCGCGAGATCTTGCCCACAGGGGTGCTGCACTCGCCGGATCGTTTTCGAGCGGCTGCTGCACCACACGTTGTGGTCTAAATTTTTGTTTCGAATTATGAATGGTGGTGGTCAGAGGCACTCTCTTTCAATGTCTGTTTGCGTGTTCACACACTGGACGCCAAACAACCCTGAACTATCCGCTGCTTGGAGGAGTTTCGCGAGATCTTGCCCACAGGGGTGCTGCACTCGCCGGATCGTTTTCGAGCGGCCGCTGCACCGCACGTTGTGGTCTATGTTTTTGTTTCGAATTATGAATGGTGGTGGTCAGAGGCACTCTCTTTCAATGTCTGTTTGTGTGTTCACACACTGGACGCCAAACAACCCTGAACTATCCGCTGCTTGGAGGAATTTCGCGAGATCTTGCCCACAGGGGTGCTGCAGTCGGCGGATCGTTTTCGAGTGGCTGCTGCACCACACGCTGTGGTCTAAATTTTTGTTTCGAATTATGAATGGTGGTGGTCAGAGGCACTCTCTTTCAATGTCTGTTTGCGTGTTCACACACTGGACGCCAAACAACCCTGAACTATCCGCTGCTTGGAGGAGTTTCGCGAGATCTTGCCCACAAGGGTGCTGCAGTCGGCGGATCATTTTCGAGTGGCTGCTGCACCACACGCTGTGGTCTAAATTTTTGTTTCGAATTATGAATGGTGGTGGTCAGAGGCACTCTCTTTCAATGTCTGT
>NW_915485.1:0-1556 GCF_000209065.1 Trypanosoma cruzi
CGTGCGGGCCGTCACGGGCAACAAATCCCAACGCCGCGTCATCCAAGTTCCCCACGTTCCACGTGCACATCTGAGGAATCCAGCCATGGCGGTGTTGCGCTAAAGGATAAGTGTGGAACGTGACTGCGATGACTCTGTCCGTCACCTCCACCGATAAAGAGACATCGATCACACTGTGCGCTCGACACAGCAGGGCAGGCCGAAATCAGAGAAAGGGGTCGCGCCTCAATACACAACCCGCTCAAAGGCGTTCCTGGAAGCACGGGTCCCTGCTACTGCTCCGCCACCGCCCTGCTCCTGCAAACCGTATCGCTCCCTGCATGTAAATCCACGGTAAGGCCGAGCTGCAATTCACCACTAACAGTAGGCGGCTCGCTGGATCCCTCTTCCATTGCATGCAATAGGCGTTAAGCTCCTCGCACACAACTCCATGAAAATACAGTCCGGTACAACACGACATCAGGAGTGACAAGGGAGACAAGCGAATCTCCTTCCACACAGTCATCGCAGAACGGGAAAAACCCTTGAAGGCACCCGCGCAAAAAAGAATCGTGTCGCAAAAACAGCAATCAACAATACTGTCGGTGCTGTGAGCAATGAGTGGCCGTGGTGTGCAGCAGCCGTGGCCTCGCGCCCCTCCCATCAACGACCACCGCACGTCCGCCAATTCTAAGCGTTGCACGTCACAGAAGGGTGTAATGAATTTTGTGGCTCGCACCGGATGCACGGTCGAACAAGCTGAAGGCGTCTAATCGAATGTCACCGGCCATGGGCTGCTACGGCATTGCGGGTGGTTGGTACGACGACGCAACGGTGGTGCCTGAGGCGTACGACGATGACGTCATTTCGTGAGGCTTCTGCGTCTCGTCGTCGCTCTCCTCGTCATCGCGCAGCAGCGCCTCCAGCCCTCCACGCCGCGGCTCGCGCAGCTCCTGCCAGTGGCGGTCCTCCGCGTGCCACACAACGACGCCGTACACAGTGACCGCAAGTACCACAGTCGTCAGCAGCAGCACGATAGCCGCGTACGCCCTCGCACCGCCGTCGCTCGGCGCAAGGTGGTTGGCCGCGCTCACCACGCACAGCGCCGCAAGGAGCAGAAAGCTCGCCGTCTGTATCACCGTCAGGAAGGCCGAGCGCATCATGTTCGTGAAGGCAACCACGCCCGCACCCGCAAGCAGCACAGCCGCCATGCAGAAGTACTGGACGTCGCAGCCTCCCACGGGCGGGTGCACAGCCGCAATCAGGCCCACAACACACAGCACCGACAGCTGGAACACGCACCAGTACACGTGGCTGCCCCTCATGTTCGTCAGCATGCCGCCGTACATCCGCTGCTGCGCCGCGGGGTGCCAATACCCGACGGGGTACAGCAGGCGCTCGTGCAGCGGCTTCCTCAAAAACTGCCAGTACCTCGTGAAGCTCGCGCCCGTGTGGCGGGCAATCAAGTAGCACACGCCAGCAGGGAACGCCACGCCGTACAGCACGCCAACGACACCAATCACGCGGTGCCGCACGCGGGCGCCGGGCATCGCCAGTGCAAGCACGGAGCCGAAGAA
>NW_915486.1:0-1556 GCF_000209065.1 Trypanosoma cruzi
TCGTGTTGCGTACCGCGGCGCCTACGACCTTGGCGACGCCTCCGCGTGCCTCGTGGTGCACAGCCTGAGTCTGACTGGGAGCGTGCTGACCATTGCGCGCACGCACGTGGCGGCTGTGTTCGGCGACGCTGTTGGCGTGTTGGTGGTTGGCGGCGTGGCGCTGTCGTCGCGCGGTGCGCTGTACGTGGACGGGCTGTTGGTGCAGACGGCGCTGGGGCTGTGCGTGTCGGTGGAGGGCGGTGTTGCGGCGAGTGGCGGCTCCGTGGTGGCGTTTGTTGACAGCGACTTCCTGCTGTGCAAGCACGCGGTGTCTGTGCGTGGGGCTGTGAGCGTGTCGGGCTCCGCTGTGGCGCTTGTGCGGAGCGATTTTTTGTTGACGGCGGACTACGCGGTGGCGTTTTATTCGACGGTGAGCCTGGCTGGCGGGTCGATGCTGCTGGCGAAGGGCAACGTGCACGACGGCGTCTCGAGGGAGATGCTCTACGCCGCTGGCGCCGTGACCGCTGCTGGGAGCACGCTGAGCTTTGTGCGCAACCAAGCGCTGCTGCCACGGATGCTGTCGGTGAGCCTGTCGCGTGCGGCTGGGGCGCATGTGAGGGTGGCGTGCAACGACGCTGGTGGGCGTGTTCTGTCGACGGCGGAGGAGTACGCAGCGGCTGGCTTTGGCGACGCTGGGAGCATCGACGTTGCTGGGTGCGACGCCTGCGATAGGAACACGCACTGCTACGCGCCCGGGACGGCGTCGGCCAGCATGAAGGACGGTGTGTGCGTGTGCGCGTGCGGCAGCGGCGGGTACGGCGAGGCGTGCGTGCCTGTGGGAGCTCCCGCACTGCCGCCCGCTGTGGGCACCGCGTCGAGTGTGTTTGTCCGCGAGGGCGTGACGGTGCAGTCGGTGTTCGTTGTGCCTGCTGGCGCGAGCGAGGTGACGCTGCGCCACGTTGTGCTGGACGGCGTGAGTCCGGTGCTCTACGTACCGTGGATGGCGCGGGATGGCGTGCGGATCGTTGTGCAGAACGTGTCGCTGCGTAACGGCGCCGTGCTGTACGTGATGGGCGGAGGAGCGTTGCGCGGTGCGGGAGCGGCGGGGAGCGACGAGAGCGGGCCGGTGGAGCTGTCGGTGTGCGATGTGGAGGCGCTGAACGGTGCGCTTGTGCTGACCGGCACGTTCCCTGCGGGGTCTGTGCTGACGGTGGCGGACTCCCTGCTGGTTGCCGCGAGGCCGACGCCGCTTGTGTATCTTCCCGGCTCGCAGTCCTCGCCGTACGCACCGGTGCTGGTGCTGTCGGGCCTGCGGCTCGTGCGGTCCGTGCTGGTTGTGTCTGGCGTGGGCCTTGTGACCGTGGTGACTGGTGGGCGGACGGTGGTGGTGGACGGCGCCGTGCTGGAGCTTGTTGGTGGCGGTGTTGCGCTGGACGCGGCTGTGCTCGGTGGCGAATATGCGTTGTACGCGAGTGCGCGCGTGGTTGCGTCTGGGGGCGCTGTGCTGCGCGTGTCGGGGAGCCAGGTGTATGCCGCGCATGGGTTGGTGTTCGACAGCGGTGTGGTGGCCAACGCGT
>NW_915487.1:0-1556 GCF_000209065.1 Trypanosoma cruzi
TGCTTGAGGCGCCCGGCTGCTCGCAAGGCGCCCCGCAAGGGTCGAACTTCCCCACTGTTCGGGGCCGCTTCCCGAGGCCAAGCGTAAGCGCGTCCCTGTTGCGCCGACGGTTGCCACCGCATCCAACGGCCTGTGTTCATCGAAAAAGGTGAGCTGCACCCGGGCGTCGCCATGCTGGCGTGCCAAGTCCGACATGCGGGCACCAATGTCGCCCCATTCGGCCGCCGTGTGGGGAACCACCGCCATTTCGTGAAGCCAACTCTCAAAAACCATGTGTGGCTGCAAAATAAAAAGGAAGACCCAGCCGTCTTGCTGCCATCGGCAGCCTGACTACTTCCGTCGCGGCCCTCCAAAGATACACAAAGTAGAAAAGAATCATAAAGAGATCCCTTCGTTTCATTAGGGTATATGTCGCATCAGGTAGCGAGCCTTCCTCGAGAACACCCTCTTCACAAGCACAAAATAAAATAAAACATAAAAATTAAATCGCCTTAGCGTTATTGGTCCCCTCACTCCTCCCATCGCGGTCCTCCAAAGGATCAAAAGTAGAGAACAGGGCCGCACATAAATATGTTATTCTTATCAGGATATAAGGGCGCATGTATTCACTAAGGCAGTCAGCCCTCTCGCGAAAATCATTTGCACAAGCCCAAAAAAACCAACAATAAAAAAGTCGAAAAGCATGCAAACAGTCGCCTGGGCCGCTGGCCGGATCCTGGAATTAAATATAAACAAAATACGAGAATGAGAAGGGGGTAAATAAAAAGGCAGTGGGATCGCCACTTCCTCAATGTCTGCTCCAATTAAATAAATTTATGTATTCTGATGGCCACCCTCGTGGCACGTTACGCCTTGTTAGAATTAAAACATTTATTACTTAAGGCGTGCTGGATTTTGGGGACTTCCAGCCAGAAGACCCCGCCGCGAGGTGGAAATCGGAAAAAGAGGGTGAGTGAAGTAATGAAAACTAAAAATAAAAATAAAAAAATTCCGTCTTGAAGTTCTCGGTTTCTTGACTCCTCAACCCGCGATCCTCCAACAATTAATAAGGAAGAATCGAAAAATATATATATTCGTTTTATTAAAATGTTTATCAAGTTAGATAGCTAGCTTTCCTCGCGAACACCCTCTTCACAAGCTCCTAAAAGCCCGCTAGCACACAATGAAAATATACGTGTGTAAAGCACATCATCAAAAATGAACAAAGTAGCGGCGCAGCAACACAAGCAATATTACGGGCGTACCGCTTGCATGTCGTTGGGCGCCGTCGTTGTTCGGTTGCCGGCATCCTCTTCCCCTTCCTGCGGCCCCGTTCCAACAACGGGGGAAGTATTCACCGCCAAGAGCCCTTCCGCTGCCCTCGCCTTCAGACGGCGCCGCTCCTCAAGCACCACACGACTCAATCGGCGGTACCCCCAGTCAAAATAAACCGTAGAAAGGAGCGCGGTGAAATTGAGGCCAATGAAAAATAGCAGGGGCATCATCACACAACTCCGGCCAAGGCAAACGTTGCCGCCCTGCTTCTCAGCCTCACGCGTGTACCACTCGCCGTACAG
>NW_915488.1:0-1556 GCF_000209065.1 Trypanosoma cruzi
TCTTCTTTTTCTTTATCTTCTTTGTTTTCTCCCTCTTTCTCCTCCTCTCTTTCATCTTCGTGGTCTTGTGCAGCCTCTTCCTCTTCTGCACTTTCAGCTTTATCTTCTTCTTCTTCCTCTTCTGTCTCGTCTTCTTCTGCCGCCTTTTTTTTTCCATCGTCTCCTTCTTCTTGGTTCTCTGTCTTTTTCTCGTCTCCATGTCCTGGAACTGAAGTTCCTTTTTGAGGCGGCACGATAGCAGTTTCGGAATGCAGTAACTTCTTTTGAATTTCTGTTGTTTTACCGGTTAATGCTTCTCTTGAATCCACCAATAATTCATTTTCA
Source organism: Trypanosoma cruzi (assembly GCF_000209065.1). NCBI lineage: Eukaryota > Euglenozoa > Kinetoplastea > Trypanosomatida > Trypanosomatidae > Trypanosoma > Trypanosoma cruzi. The sequence goes on from NW_915488.1 coordinate 325, forward strand.
TCTTCGGACGGCGAAGCCTCGTTGATCTTTGTCCTGTCAACTTCCACCGTGCTGGCTTCCCTGTCTCCACTATCTTCAGCAGGAGGAGCAGCAGCAACGGCAGGACTTTGACGTCTCCAACGACTGCGGCCATCCACAACGGCACGCAAACCCTCCATTCCCTCACACACACATTCCTCAACGGTGGACGCATTCGCCCTGCCTCCTGTCCTCCTGCCGACCTCCTACGCGCATTCCCTTCGCAGCCGCGTACGCCACTGCACAACCAAATACTCATCCACACCGGGCACCACTCCAATTCCAGGTTCCTCGGTCTCAGCAACTCCATCAATACCGCACCACAGCACGCAGAGGGCACACACCAGCAGCACACGGCCAGTCATCATCATCGCCATCACTCCTGTCACTTGCGTGTAGCCTTCAGCACAAACTAACACCCCGTCAACGCAGTGTGAAAGCAACAAGGAGAGACAAGTCACACAGCCACGCACCGCCCCATCCAGCAATGAGAGTCACGCACCACAACAACAATTAGCTGAGCGCGGTTCAAAAACAAAAGAAAAAAAAAAGGGAATGCTCCTCGCCCGTGCACCGTTCCTTACACTCCCACAGTCACTGTTACTGTTGTTCTCTCTCCTCAGGCCATCACAGGCACGCCACGCTCACTCCAACACGCGCCCCTCCAGCACAGGCCTCGGGATCGTCGGGACCTCCCACCACAGGCAGTCCGTCATGCGCTCCCGCTGCGCCGCAACATCCGCCACCTCCTCCCTCAGTCCAGCAGCTCCATGTCCTCCACGTCCCTCACAATCGCCGGCATGCCCCGGCCGCGCAACACACACAGCGCCACAATGTCGTGCCGCCTCTCCTCCACAATCATGAGCGCAACGCCCAACGCGTACTGGCGCACGTGCTCCATGCGCTGCAACCACACGTGGATCAGGTTGGCCGTCATGCACTGCATCTTGTTGTCCTCCTACTGCTTGGAGCAGACCCTAGCAGCCTCTCAATCCACGGCTTGGTGCTGCAAGAGGCTGCCGAGAGGTTTCACTTTTGTGGAAAAACACAAATGTGCGGAAACAACGGCCACCCTCACACATCTCCACTCCCTCCACTGTCCCACACAAAAGGGCGGTGTCATGGGGAAGAGAAGCCCGCCGCACAGCGCATGCACAAGGGCACATGCAATAGCAACGCCATCCACGTCACACCGCAAGATAGTGTCATGCGCA
>NW_915489.1:0-1556 GCF_000209065.1 Trypanosoma cruzi
CCATGCCAATCCCTGTCATGAAGTTCTACCAGGGCATGCAATGTAAGGAAAGCTATGCCCCTCGCTTGGCATTCCGTCAGATGACCGCGGCTGCAATGACGGTGCATCACGTCGCTGAGGGAATAGTCCATCAACTCTGTCAACACCAACAGCAGATTATCGCGGTTGGCGTCGACGCAAATATCGTAATGGTGTAGAATAAACTTCGAATGCAGGCGCTGTATCGGCAACACGTTGCGTACCGTGGCAAGAGGATCCACGCACTCCTCCTCCTTGAGCCCAAGCCAGACGCCCCCTTTTGCCCAATGTACACGGTAGAAACGACTGTGTTTCCCACGGCGCACCAGCACACGCTCCTCCCAATTGTTATCGCACAGGACACGCACCGTCGGCGCCTCGGTGCGCTCCGCGTCCTCTTCATCCATCACGTCCCCTCATAAACCTGGACGCACACCGCGCCGCCGTCGCCAGAAAGTAGGAGGAAAACAGAAACAGAAAAAAAAACACGGGGATGGGCAGGTGCGTAATAACCGTAAACCCTCCGCAGAGACCCAGTGAATTCAAAGAAAAAAAGAAATAAAAAACAAGAGAAGGAAAAGATGGAGAAGAAACAACGACAAAATAATTCCACCACCACCGCCAGCATACATATCTATTATATATATGTTCACTGCGGTTGGGTTATTTTTCCCACCCACTCACCCACCCGCAGCCACGCTAAAAAAAGAAAACTGACAGAAGAATTCAATGAGGCAAATCTCACCCAGAAGTGCTCCGCACCGTCGTCCCATGTTTTTCTGATTTTTGCACAAATGCGGTGAGTGCCTTCTCTGCTTCCAGCGACAAACGCGCTGCTCCACGGGGTCCAAGTATTGCCTCCAAATCCTCCTTCAACAACTCCTTCCTAGTGAAAAGTGCATCGGCCAGACGATGCAGCAACTCCTTGTGTTCCGCTATCAAAGTATTTGTATACTGTTGGGCTGTCCCAACCAATCGCGCTGCCTCCTCTTCAGCAACGGCCTGGATCTTCTCCGAGTGCTTCTGGTAAATGCGTCCCTCATCTAACCGTTGTGGTTCACATGCGAGAAACCCAACATGGGGCGACATGCCAAAGGCCAAAAATGCGTGTATCGCCGTCTTGGTGGCACGCCGGTAGTCGTCTTGAGCACCAGTCGTGAGCTCAGCGTGCCGCGTCGCTTCCGCAAGGCGACCCGCAAGCATAACACAAATGTCTGTGAAGAGTGACACATCGGTAGGCATATCAAAGGTCTCCTTGCCAACTTGCTGGGTAAAGCCTGCTGCTGGACCCCTTGGCGTAATTGACACCTTGATAACATCCGATTGTCTTGGCAGAAGCCAAGCAATCAGCGTGTGTCCACTCTCGTGAAGCGCCACACGACGGGCCGTCGCCTCCGACATTCGGCTGCGGTGTTTTTTGCCCACGAGAACATCGTCAATGGCTGGCAGAAGTGTCCGTTCGGTAACCTTATCGTCCCCCTGCACCGCGGCCGCAAGAGCCGCCTCATTCACGATGGTTGCTATCGGGCCGGCGACAC
>NW_915490.1:0-1556 GCF_000209065.1 Trypanosoma cruzi
TCAGGATGAGGAAAGCGGCCCAGGTGAATATTTATTTTGTGTCACCGTGTGAAGCACCGCATTCCATTGAAGGCGGGATGGCAGTGTAATTTTTGGTGCCGCGTGACTGGTGGATGGGTGAGGGTCCACTTCAACGTGTGACTGGCGTGGTGGGTGCTTGCTCCGGGTGCGTTGTGTGTTGGCTGCGGGGATGTGGCCGTATCCCGTTGGCCGTGAGAATGTTCTGGAGGCGGTGGGTCTCTTCTCGTCGTCCATGACGGGTGGCTGCTGCCGGTGCGCACTGGTTTCCCGTGCAACTTGCTGTGTTTCTCCTCCATGACTTTTTCCATTTCCTTCACACACAAAAAAGGAAGTAAAACAAGCGCGAATCGCTACTGTGCACTCTGAGGGCTCTGAAAGGAACAACAACAGTACACACACACACCGCACACACACAAGTATTACTCTCAAGCGTTGCTGCTGTGGAGGCACCCCGCACACACAACCGTACTCGCGTGACCGGATCCAGCGGAAGGAGGAGGGAAGGAGGAGAGGGTGAACAGCAGAGGCCTAACATGTCCCGGCACCTCTTCTACTCTGCGGTGCTGCCTCTCCTCGTCGTGTTATGCGGCAGTGGGGCTGCACACACTGTGCAGACGAAGACTGCCGTTGATCCATTCACAGGGATCGGATGGACATCCTCTCAATGGGAAGCCCCTACAAAAGTTAATGAAAAATTATTCTCGCTCCGCGTTCCCAGCCTTGTTGAGGTGAACAATAACGTGTTCTTCGTTGCTGAAGCGCAATGCAAGGAAGACGGCGAAAGCTGCAGCCGTACTGGGATTGCGTCAAGGCACCTCGATCTAACTGATGATAGGCCAAAGGAGATATTGACGGAGGACGCAAGTTTGGTGGTGCAGTTTCCAGAGGGTGTTGCGACGGGTACCGTCGAGGCAAAAGACACAATGCGGCCAACGACAGTTGTTTCTGGCGACAGTGTCTACATGCTTCTGAGAAATCAGAGCGTTACACCGTTGGTGGATAAATCGGCTAATGCACGTGACTGGGGGCTTTTGCTGGTAAAGGGAAGCGTCAGTGGTGGCAATGGAATCACGTGGAATGAGACTCATGCAGTGACATTTGGAAACGATGAACGCATTACTAAATCCATGACCCAGTTGGTTTCTGGCGGAGGATCGGGGATTAAGACAAAGGACGGTACACTTATGTTTCCCCTGCAGGCCACAGAGAAAGGAAAGACTTCATTGCTGTCCATGCGCTTTGATAAGTCAGAGAATAAGTGGAAGCTTTCGCAAAAAACGGATGTTGATGGCTGCAGGGACCCGACCATCGTAGAGTGGGGAGGTGACAGATTTCTCATGATGGCTTCTTGTGAGCGAGGTTACCGTGACGTGTACGGATCCACTGAGAGTGGGTGGAGTTGGTTTCCATATGGTGAGGCACTTACTCGCGTGTGGGGCAACTCACACGATCGAAAGGGGCACGGCGTCCAGAATGCCTTCATCAAAGTGACGATTGAGGACAAGGATGTGATGCTCGTCACCCTGCCGGTGTAT
>NW_915491.1:0-1556 GCF_000209065.1 Trypanosoma cruzi
GCCCTCCCTCAATCACCGGCTCCTACACTTACTACTTCCACGCAGTGCACGTCAGACGGCGGCGTAGCCGATCATATGGCTTGCGCTGGATACACGGTCGAGCAGGCTCAGGGCGTCTGAGCGGGTGTCAGCAGCCATGAGCTGCAGCTGTGCGGGTGGTCGGTACGACGACGCAACGGTGGTGCCTATGGCGTACGACGATGACATCATGTCGTGCAGCTTCTGCGTCTCTTCGTCGCTCTCCTCGCCATCGCGCAGCAGCGCCTCCAGCCCGCCACGCCGAGGCTCGCGCAGCTCCTGCCAGTGGCGGTCCTCCGCGTACCACACAACGACGCTGTACACAGCGGCCGCAAGCAGCACAGTCGTCAGCAGCAGCACGATCGCCACGTACGCCCTCGCACCGCCGTCGCTCGGCGCAAGATGGTTGGCCGCGCTGATCACGCACAGCACCGCAAGCAGCACAAAGCTCGCAGTGTGCATCACCGTCAGGAAGGCCGAGCGCATCATGCTCGTGAAGGCAACCACGCCCGCGCCCGCAAGCAGCACAGCAGCCATGCAGAAGTACTGGACGTGGCAGCCTCCCGCGGGCGGGTGCACAGCCGCAATCAGTCCCGCCACACACAGCACCGACAGCTGGAACACGCACCAGTACACGTGGCTGCCCCTCATGTTCGTCAGCATGCCGCCGTACATCCGCTGCTGCGCCGCGGGATACCAATACCCGACGGGGTACAGCAGGCGCTCGTGCAGCGGCTTCCTCGAAAACTGCCAGTACTTCGTGAAGCTCACGCCCACGTGGCGAGCAATAAAGTAGCACACGCCAGCAGGGAACGCTGCACCGTACAGCACACCAACGACACCAATCACGCGGTGCTGCACGCGAGCGTCGGGCATCCCCAGCGCGAGCACGGAGCCGAAGAAGATGCCGAGATGCATCGCGTGCGCCACGACGTACGTCAGGCTCGGGAAGCGCATTGCCGCCCACGCACTCGCCGCGTCCACGCCGCGCCACCGCTGGAAGGCCGCCGTCACACCGCAGTGCACGCACCCGAACACAGCGGCGAGCAGCGCGTTGCCCACCACCATCCACAGCGGATCAAGGGCAGCGAACACCGACAGGAAGTACGGCAGCGCAACGGTGCTCGCACGCTCCTGCGCCGAGGCGCATGGCATCCTCGCAAACACGCCGAGTGCCTGCATCTCAAGGACGGAGCCCAGCCCGCCGGTCACCACCACGGCAACAGCCGTCGCACCCGCAACGACGCCGGTGATCGCCGAGAGGGCGCTGGCAGCGGCGGGCAGCGTGTTGGGCCTGATCGTGAAGAACCCAAGCAGCACACCCTTGCAACCGCCGGACACCGCCACAGCGTCGCAGCGAATGACTATCGTCTCGTCGGCAGCAATGAAGTAACCGCGGTGTACGGGCACAGCCAGCTCCAGGACGGTGGACGGATTCGTCGCGTTGCGCACCCACGTCGCGTTGCTCAGCATCGCTCCCCACGGACCGCCAAACCCGCTCGGCTGCGCCGTCGACACCGGCACAAAGCTCAGGTGCG
>NW_915493.1:0-1557 GCF_000209065.1 Trypanosoma cruzi
CACCCTGAATTATCCGCTGCTTGGAGGATTTCGCGAGCTCTTGCCCACACGGGTGCTGTCTCGGCTGATCGTTTTCGAGCGGCTGCTGCATCACACGTTGTGGTCTGAATTTTTGTTTCCAATTGTGAATGGTGGGAGTCAGAGACACTCTCTTTCAATATCTGTTTGCGTGTTCACACACTGGACACCAAACAACCCTGAATTGTCGGCTGCTTGGAGGAATTTCGCGAGCTCTTGCCCACACGGGTGCTGCACTCGGCTGATCGTTTTCGAGCGGCTGCTGCATCACACGTTGTGGTCTGAATTTTTGTTTCCAATTGTGAATGGTGGGAGTCAGAGACACTCTCTGTCAATATCTGTTTGCGTGTTCACACACTGGACACCAAACAACCCTGAACTATCCGCTGCTTGGAGGAATTTCGCGAGCTCTTGCCCACAAGGGTGCTGCACTCGGCTGATCGTTTTCGAGCGGCTGCTGCATCACACGTTGTGGTCTGAATTTTTGTTTCCAATTGTGAATGGTGGGAGTCAGAGACACTCTCTGTCAATATCTGTTTGCGTGTTCACACACTGGACACCAAACAACCCTGAACTATCCGCTGCTTGGAGGAATTTCGCGAGCTCTTGCCCACAAGGGTGCTGCACTCGGCTAATCGTTTTCGAGCGGTCGCTGCATCACACGTTGTGGTCTAAATTTTTGTTTCCAATTATGAATGGTGGGAGTCAGAGACACTCTCTGTCAATATCTGTTTGCGTGTTCATGCACTGGACACCAAACAACCCTGAACTATCCGCTGCTTGGAGGAATTTCGCGAGCTCTTGCCCACGAGGGTGCTGCACTCGGCTGATCGTTTTCGAGCGGCTGCTGCATCACACGTTGTGGTCTAAATTTTTGTTTTCGATTGTGAATGGTGGGAGTCAGAGGCACTCTCTGTCACTATCTGTTTGCGTGTTCACACACTGGACACCAAACAACCCTGAACTATCCGCTGCTTGGAGGAATTTCGCGAGCTCTTGCCCACACGGGTGCTGCACTCGGCTGATCGTTTTCGAGCGGCTGCTGCATCACACGTTGTGGTCCAAATTTTTGTTTCCGATTGTGAATGGTGGGAGTCAGAGACACTCTCTGTCAATATCTGTTTGCGTGTTCACACACTGGACACCAAACAACCCTGAACTATCCGCTGCTTGGAGGAATTTCGCGAGCTCTTGCCCACACGGGTGCTGCACTCGGCTGATCGTTTTCGAGCGGCCGCTGCATCACACGTTGTGGTCCAAATTTTTGTTTCCGATTGTGAATGGTGGGAGTCAGAGACACTCTCTGTCAATATCTGTTTGCGTGTTCACACACTGGACACCAAACAACCCTGAACTATCCGCTGCTTGGAGGAATTTCGCGAGCTCTTGCCCACACGGGTGCTGCACTCGGCTGATCGTTTTCGAGCGGCTGCTGCATCACACGTTGTGGTCCAAATTTTTGTTTCCAATTGTGAATGGTGGGAGTCAGAGACACTCTCTGTCAATATCTGTTTGCGTGTTCACACACTGGACACCAAA
>NW_915494.1:0-1557 GCF_000209065.1 Trypanosoma cruzi
ACGGAGCTTCCTGACAGCACAACGCCGTTTGAGGACTAGCGGTTTATGGTCGACAACAAGATTATCACGAATGATCCATGGATCCACATTGGTGACTTGTATCCGGAGGGCAAGACACTGCCGCTTCTTCCCGATAAACTTAGCCGTGACCAGTTTGAGCAGGGCGAGCACTTCGAGTGCTGCTGCCTGACGGCCTTCGCGACACTTGTGGATCACCACCCCGATGTACTCCGCAACGTGTTTGTGACAAAGGAGGTGCGAAAGGATGGTCGCTACACCTTTCAGTTTCACAGGTATGGCCAGTGGGTGAAGGTCGAAATCGACGACCGTATTCCGCTGACGAAGCAGCAGACCTTGTTCTGCCACTCCCCCACACGGCACTGGTGGCCTCTGCTGTTGGAGAAGGCGTGCGCCAAGTTCTACACATTGTACCAGAACCTCGAGGGGTGCACACTGCAGGAGCTGTACTACGACTTTACTGGTTGTCCCGTGATGAACATTCCGACCGACCTGAAACTCGCGAAGTCTGCCATGTATTCAGTTGACGACCCGGACTTTTGGCTTGAATTGAATGGGAGCCTGAAGGTGACGGCGTTGGGTGGTATAACTAAGTTGCATGAGGCGGAGTTGGTAGGGTTGCAGAGCGACCAGACGTATGGTATTCTTTCTGTCATCTCCACAAGAAATTCGGTTAACCCCGAGCTTTCGGACTTGTTGGTTATGATTTACAATCCGTTTGTTGAGGCCGCCTACACGGGTCCTATGAACAAAGGCGATAGCTGTTGGACCTCCGAACTGCGTTCAATTCTTGCGCCTGAAAGACAGGATGTGATCTACATGCCTGTATCCGTGTTTTGTAGTGCATTTCTGAGTATACAACAGGTTCACATTAAAGGACTGCTGGTTCCGAGCTGGCATTTCAACAGCGAGTGGGGTGAGGGCACGAATGGCGGCAACCCTACTCTTGTGACATGGCGCGAGAATCCACTTTATGTGGTGCGAAACAATTCTGAGGAGCCATTGCAGATCATGGCCATGATTGGTCAGCCGGACCAACGACACAAACTTCACCTATTGCCACAACAGGAGTTAGATTATATTCAATGCGGTCTGGTGCTCTCGCAGTGCACATCCAGCAGCCACCTGGCGACTTATTTGGTGACCGGCAACAACCACCGAATTGTGCACAAGGGGCTTTTCATTGACTCCCGCGAATCGGCAAACCTTGTTACGGTGCCTCCCAAGTCTCTCTGCTATCTTGTTCCGAGTGCCATGTTTCGCGACAAGAGCAAGTTTTTGCTTTCGTACTGGTACCAGAAGCCGGCTGATGAGAAGCAAATGAAGCTTGTGCGACTGAACGTTGACGTTGCGCGCCACCTTCCTGCCATTGAGCATCTCGAGTTGAGGAGCAGGGAGAAGGACCGTGTGGACTTTCTTGTTGATGTTCCCACCGACATCCACATTCTTCTGCAGCAGGAGAAGCCGTTTAGATCGTCCAATGGCGGTGACGCGATGGCCGAGGATTTCATTGGCATCTATCTTTACGACGGCGAGGAC
>NW_915495.1:0-1557 GCF_000209065.1 Trypanosoma cruzi
CACAGGGCACTGCAGCGGATCCGTCTCCGCGGCAAGTCGGTCCTCCATGCCTACAAGCCGTATCGCCTCACGCACTTGCGCGTCGCTGCAGACGTTGAGTGGATCGAGGTTTTCACGCACTTTACCGTTAAACAGCAATGGGTCCTGTGGAATCATCGAAAAGAGTTGGCGCAGCGCACGCAGGCTGTAGGAACGAATAGGACGGCCCGAAAGAACAATCTGCCCATCCTCAATATCCACCACGCGGAGAAGCGTCAGAAGCAACGATGACTTGCCACTTCCCGTGCGGCCGATAACACCGACCTTCTGTCCGGCGGGTATTGTGAAGGTCAAGCCGCACAACACATGTGGTAAACCCGCGCGGTACCGCATCGTCACATCACGGAACTCCAAAGACCCCGCCGCCACATTTTCCCTCGTGCCATCATCATCGTTGTGGTTGTTGTTGCCAGCAGAAGAGAAGGACAACTCAGGTGAGGCATCGCTGGCATGGCTTTCTTGTAGCAGCGGTACGGAAACCGTTGCAGTACTCGTGTCATCGTCGTCGTGGGTAATACCTGCTGGGGTTATGGGATCCCCCTCTCGCTTCCTCCGCTTTTTATCATTTTTTGCCAGCACCCGAATGGCCTCATCAATCTCCTCCATGAGGTCCTCATGCTCGATGTTCGACGTGTAGTGTTGCACACGTTCGACACAGTTCATGTCTGCCTCCACGGAGGCTGCCTGATTCACCACATATTTAAGCTGGGAGTTGATGCTTACTGCCATGGTGAGGCTCAACGCAAGTAAACCAACATCAACATGGCCAAATCGCAGCATCACAAGAAGTACCCCAACCAACGCAACGGATGTCAACACAACGTTACTGAGTATCTCAATGCGCACGGCAAGCCAACAATCGCAGACTGTCTGCATGTATGAACAGGCATAAACGGTATCGATACGCCGTAGTGCCTTCGCCACAAAGGCGGCGGTTCGATCATATGCGGCGATGGTCCACCGGCCAGAGAGCATCTCGCCAAGAACCGAGAAGACAGGGGAGTTGGAGCGATTTGCAATGCGGCGCATCTCGCGGTTCGCGCTGTTATAAAACACCATCAGCCTGTAGTACACCAGCAAACATGGGATAATGGCAATGAGTACAAAGTACTGCGAAATCGACATCACGACAATGGAAGAAATGACCGACAAGATAGATTGAAGAAAAAATATAACACTACTTTGCAGATTCGAGTCAATGGTGCTCATGTCCTTCGAGAACCGATTCATCACACGGCCAAGTGGCGTTGTGTCAAAAAATGACATGGGCGCCACTGCGACGGAGCGCAGCAGTTGAGAGTGCAAGCGCCATGAGCCGATACGTAACACGGCGTAGGCGGAGGCATTACGCAACGGGGAGCATAACGCACTGGCGGCAACAAACGCAACGTACAACAGCAAGTATGTCTTTGGCTCCAATTCAAACCTTTTCACAGACCAGAACGAGAGCCAAAGCGAGGGGGACACCAGGAGAAACTCCGTCACAATAAAAAGAAGAAATACCAACCCGCAAAGAGT
>NW_915496.1:0-1558 GCF_000209065.1 Trypanosoma cruzi
GGGTTCGATTCCCGCAGAAGCCTAAGTTTTTTCCATTTTTTTTTTTTTTGAATTCTTGTTTCATATTGCTTTTTAAACTTCTGGTTTGCAGGACGGTGTGCGAGTTCTGCAATCGCACTGATTCCATCTGTTTCGTGGTTTGTGCGGCTGCGGCTGCGGTGGTGGCCGCGTGAGAGTGAGTGTGAGAGAGCCATGCACCGCCCGCATACACACACTTCCTTCTCTCTCTGTGTGTGTGTCCCCTTGCATGGACTCTCGTCGTCGCCTCACCCCACGAAGCACACACAATAATGTGCCCATTGTATATATGCATGCACACCCATGCAGGCCCGTTGGTGCTCTCTTTTGCACGACACGCACCGCTGCCGTCCTGCCTGGCTGCATGGGCGGAGCACCGTAACTGTTTCTGTTTTGTTTTCATTGCATTGAGTGGGCGACCCTTCTCTCTCTCTCCCTGTGTGTGTGTTTTGCTTTACGGGAGCAATGAGAGTGTGTGTGCGCTGGTAGTCCCACGCTTCGGCTTTTTGTTTTGTTTTTCTTTTTGATTTTGTGGTTGAGTGCACCCATTCCGCGGCTGCGTGTGTGTGTGTGTGATGATATGAGTAATTTGCGTGTGTGCTTATCTGCCTCTCTCTGCCGTTGCTTTCTTCAGACTCTCTTGTGGCGCACAGCTGCTCTGCAAGTATAGGCGCTGACAAACACACACACACATTGCACACACATGCCGTGCTTAAAACGCTGAGAATGCACGCACGCACAGGATTGTGGCTGCCGAGGCCCTCGCGAGGGGGAAAAAACCTGCATTTTTTTTTTTTGACATGTTGCTCGGTGTGTGCTGACGCGTGACGAATAACAACACGCCCCAATAAGCAGAAAAGAAGTAAAACAAAATGGCGCTGAGCGGCACACCGGTAAGCCAAAAATACGCAATCACCAATAAAAAAGCCGGCGATCACCCAGCAGGCACATCAAGCGTCCTCAAAACCAACCTGGAACAGACAAAAAAAAAGAGGCAATCATAGAAAACAAAGATCCCCGCCCCCAAACAGGAAAAACATTAAAGAAAACGCGATTCTTTTTTTTGTCCTTACTGCCGGGGTTGGCCGCCGCAAGAAATAAAAAATGGTAGGGCGGTGGCCCCGGACGCTAGATACAGGACGACGTGTCGAATTATCCAAGTTGCAGCGGCTGCCCCGGACGTTAGATACGGGACGACGTGTCGAATTATCCAAGTTGCAGCGGCTGCCCCGGACGTTAGATACAGCACGACGTGTCGAATTATCCAAGCTGCAGCGGTGGCCTCGGGCGTTAGATATATGACGACTTACAGTAGTAACCACGCTGCGGCTGCGCATCCTAAACACGTCTTTTTCGTTTTCCAGGGGACAACGCAAATGTGCTCGATTGTTCGAAGATCGACATTAATACTTTACGTGAAAAGGAGTCGCGCGACCGCATTTTTTTAGCTCAGTGGCAAACACGCTCACAATGTCATCCGGGGACGCGGGTTCGATTCCCGCAGAAGCCTAAGTTTTTTCCATTTTTTTTTTTTTTGAAT
>NW_915497.1:0-1558 GCF_000209065.1 Trypanosoma cruzi
TGTGCTACACAACGGCGATGCTCTTCTTCCATGCTGGCCATGACTGCCTGGTTGGGGTCTATTTCACTCTCGCCGCTGCACATTTTTCTCCCTGCCAGCTGGTCGAACAATATTGTCTACATTATTTCTTTTGTGACGCAGATGATTGATTTCCCTTGGAGACGTTACGAGCAGCAGCTTGTGAATTACATGCAAGGCCTCAGGGCGGTGAGCACAAAAGGGCTGATACTCACCGGAAGCGGAGTAGCGGGAGGAATCGCGTCCATAGCGGGTGCTCATGCACAAATTCAAACGGTTATTTTTGGTTCTCCCGGATTGTTGCATCTTCTGCGACTTACTGGCCTGTCGCTGGCGGAGTACCACAAATATGTTTTGACCGTTGGTGCGTCCAACGGTGTCCTGGACAATGTCGGCGGACAGGACATCACAATGAGCCAGAAGTTGTACTGCAATGGAAACGCCGTGACTTGCCTGTCGATGGAATACATCTCTCGTGAGCTAATCCAGAGCTGTGACACATCCGGGCGAAGACACATCTGAAATGTCACGACGTGAGAACCGTAATTTTATTTTGTTATTTATTTATTGTCTTTGTTTTTTTTTTTGTTTTTATATTTTATATATTTCCGCATGTGATACAATTTTAAAAATAACAATAAAAAATGATTTTTTATTTGATTTTCCATCTGTTGTATATATGTATATATTGTGTGTGTAGAAGGGGTTATTCGCACCCACTTTAGAGGAAAAAAAAAAAGAACAAAACCAACAAATGGTAGGCATTTTGATGAGTGCCACTGTTTGTTCTGTTGGTGCGATTGTGGGGAGTATTCCTTTTTTTTTTTTTTTTCTTCTGTTTTCTGTGTTTTGTTTTTCGTTTAAACATCTTTTTTTTTTTTTGTGTGTGTGTCTTTGTGTGCCTTCCCCTGAGGTGCAGCTCTTTTGTAGTTTCATTCATGCCACACCCGACGCTGCTGGACATTGGGGTGACGGCCTACACGCACCAGGCGGAGGTGGACGAGCTCCGGCAGCGGCTGAATATTCCCCACAACTACTTTGACTGCTGGCTTTACGGATTTTTGGAGAACAAGAAATTTAACGTTGAAGAGGCTGTGAGCAAAATACGGCGTCGTGAAGCATTTGAAAGGGAGCAGATCGCACAGCACACAATGACGGACTGGATGTTGCAAAATATGCGAAAGGGCATCGCGCAGATCATAGGGAATGACAAGGAGGGCCGGGTTGTATTATACGTGGTCACCGCCAGGGACAAACCAACTGCCTCCAGGCGTGAGGAATGTAAAATGAACTTCGACATGATATTGAGCTACGGGACACGTCTTCGCGCTGACAGCAAGCGGTGCCAAATGGTGATGCTCATCAACCAAGAAAAGGCCAGCTTGTGGAGCAATGTGGACATGACATTTCAGGCGGACATTGCCCTCCGTATCGCAAAGTTTTTTCCTGGTGCGGTGGACAAGATGTACATTTGCAACATGAACCGTACCCTGGCGGCCGTGGCCAAACCCATCTTTTCACGGCTTCCGGCTATTGTGTC
>NW_915498.1:0-1558 GCF_000209065.1 Trypanosoma cruzi
GCTAGCGATGCAGCAGGGAAGAGCGTGAGGGAGCTGGAGTCCCGTTTGTCCGCGGCGGTGTCCGAGGCGTCTCATGAACGCGCGATGGCGGAGAAGCTCATTAGCACCACACGCGGTGCGCTGACTGCAATGGTGGAGGAGAATCAAAAACAGGTAGAACAGCTTCGCGCGGACCACGATCAAGCCCGTGCTACAATGCAAGCTGAACTTGTTGCGCACCGAGAGATGCGCAACGCTCGTATAAATGAGAGGCTATCACATCCAGAACTCTGCGATAGCGCTTCACCGCAGGTGCCACCGCCAAATACTGACGTGCCAGTGGCCCCTGAAGTAGTGCGCAGCGAACCTTTCTACTGCGTCACTCTCGACGAGCTCAACAAGACAGGAACACTCAACGAACAGTTGACGCGCGCCCTTGCGCAGAGGGAAGCTGACAATGAGAAGCTGACAGAGGAACTTGCACAGAGGGAGGCTGACAATGAGAAGCTGACAGAGGACCTTGCGCAGAGGGAGGCTGACAATGAGAAGCTCGCAGAGGACCTTGCGCAGAGGGAGGCTGACAATGAGAAGCTCGCAGAGGATCTTGCGCAGAGGGAGGCTGACAATGAGAAGCTCGCAGAGGATCTTGCGCAGAGGGAGGCTGACAATGAGAAGCTCGCAGAGGAACTTGCGCAGAGGGAGGCTGACAATGAGAAGCTCGCAGAGGAACTTGCACAGAGGGAGGCTGACAATGAGAAGCTCGCAGAGGAACTTGTGCAGAGGGAGGCTGACAATGAGAAGCTGACAGAGGACCTTGCGCAGAGGGAGGCTGACAATGAGAAGCTCGCAGAGGAACTTGTGCAGAGGGAGGCTGACAATGAGAAGCTGACAGAGGACCTTGCGCAGAGGGAGGCTGACAATGAGAAGCTCGCAGAGGACCTTGCGCAGAGGGAGGCTGACAATGAGAAGCTCGCAGAGGAACTTGCGCAGAGGGAGGCTGACAATGAGAAGCTCGCAGAGGAACTTGCACAGAGGGAGGCTGACAATGAGAAGCTCGCAGAGGAACTTGCACAGAGGGAGGCTGACAATGAGAAGCTCGCAGAGGAACTTGCGCAGAGGGAGGCTGACAATGAGAAGCTCGCAGAGGAACTTGTGCAGAGGGAGGCTGACAATGAGAAGCTGACAGAGGAACTTGCACAGAGGGAGGCTGACAATGAGAAGCTGACAGAGGACCTTGCACAGAGGGAGGCTGACAATGAGAAGCTCGCAGAGGACCTTGCGCAGAGGGAGGTTTACAATGAGAAGCTGACAGAGGAACTTGCGCAGAGGGAGGCTGACAATGAGAAGCTCGCAGAGGACCTTGCGCAGAGGGAGGCTGACAATGAGAAGCTCGCAGAGGAACTTGCGCAGAGGGAGGCGGTAATTGAGGGTGCAGAGGCGGACGCGAGTAAGACAATTGAGGGTGTGTATAGCCGCTGTCGTGAACTTGAGGAGCTCGCTGCGAGAAGGGAACTTGCTGCTACGGGTGATGTGGATATCCTGGAGCGCGAACTGGCGGACGCTCTCGTCCAGCTGAAGG
>NW_915499.1:0-1558 GCF_000209065.1 Trypanosoma cruzi
TCGGCGGCGGTGTCCACCCGCCCCTGTGCTGCCAGCAAGTACCGTCGTGGAGTATCTCTCTTGAACCTTGCGCCTCAAAAATAACGCCACATCACGATGGCGAATATCACCCTCAATATCGGCCAATTGCTCCCTCTTTTCCGCAATGTCCCGTGTGCGATGGCAGTAATCCAAAAGCGCAAGATAAGACGTGCGGGCTTCGGCGCAAAAGTGAAGGTGTGACGGATTAAAGTTGTAACGCCTCCTCCTGTCCCATATAAAAGCGAAGACACAACTTTTGGCGTAGGACCAACGTGAACTCAATGAACGCAGCTTATAAAACGGACGGCAATACTCAGGAACCTCTTTCATGATCCCATGGCTCACGGCGCACCTTGTGAGAGACCGCAATGCATCCTCATCAAAAAACAACGAGGATACGCCGTCAAAAACAATGGCAACGTTCTTGCGACAGAGAATACCCGCAGAACTGTACACGGAGGTAATGCGTATACTGAAATGATCAATTTCCACAATCTTTTGCGTTTGCTCCTTAGCAGCATTTGCACACACGGCAACCCCACTGAAGGTGATAACGATAACCTTCATAAGCTCAGCACCGGCCTCTAATGTAGGCTCAATTTTCACCATGATCCCGCTCACCGTAATCTCAAAGCCCACGTCAGAGTGTGAATCGCACGGCCACACAACAAAGGGGTTCTTCAACTGCACGTGAATGGGTCGATTCATGACCCACGACACAGAACGACTGGCGGTGTTGACAAGAAACGAAAAAAAAACTTTTCCATTCTGTGGAAGGGATGCCAAATTCTCTTGAGAATCGCAAGACGCAAATGAAGTGTTACTGACACTCTGACACGACATGTAATCATCATCCTCCAAGCCGCGGAATCGTGCAAAGTTCATCCCTCTTCTTCTACATTGAAGGCCTCCTCATCAAAACAAATGCAACAAGCACATGTGCAGCACAATATCTTTCGCTATCCCGCGTTCCACCTTACTTCCCATGCGTGCCACGGCAATGGTGCCTGCGTTACATCTGGGATGACTCCAAAATTTCAGACACCATGCTGTGGAGAGTGGATGCCTGACGAACCTGCCCGCGCTAGCGCCTAACACAAAACGACGTCAAGTAGAAAAAACTACCCGCAACTCAAACTACCCGTGTGTGGCCGTAACAAAACAAACACTGAGAAATGTGTGGCGCAACGCAAAAAGAAAAAAGAGAAAAGAAAACAATCTTCTGGGCCGCTGGACGGATTCTGAAATTATCCAAAGAAACCAAACACGACAGGAAGGAAAAGGAAGGTAAAGCAAGGGCAGTTAATTGCCTCAATGTTGTTTTCTGATTATATATATATATATACATTCTTTTGACCGCTCACTTGACCTTTTGTCCTCAGTTAGGATCTGAAATATTTATTACCTACAAAGTGGCGGACTTTGGACTCCTCCAACCACAATACCCCGACGCGAGGTAGGAAACAAAAAGGGGAAGGGTAGAATGGAAAAATAGAAAAATATCTGGCCCCTATCGGTTCCCTGCCCCACTAAATTC
>NW_915501.1:0-1559 GCF_000209065.1 Trypanosoma cruzi
CACTTCTCTGCATGTCATTTCCCTGAAAAACAACCGCTGACAGAGACTCAACACGCAAAGCCCGAAAAAATAACATGAAGTACTGCACCGGCCTTGACACAACGTTGCCTCGGATCACCACGGCAGAGTTGTTCAGTACATCCAGCGACGAGGATTGGAAAGACCCTCCAAGATGCATCAAAGTGCTATCACCGCCGTCCATATGAAACATGTTGCCCACCACCGCAAACAGGGAGCGCCACAACACCCTCAGCGGAGATCCAACAACGTGAATGGCGCTTGACGATGCCGTCACGGTCTGAAACACATTGCCACTGAGCACCACCGCGGAGTCGTTGCTGATCACCAGCCCATTCATCGCAACACACGACGGGCTGTCAACGTCCAAACCCGGCCGAGAGATCAGCCTCGTGACCGTGAAGCGGTTCCCGCTAATCGTGATTTTCGTGCGCGGTGGAAACCTACCCTCCGGGCTGAGCAGCGCGTCATCGAACGTGTTGCCAGCGACAACGATGTTCAGCGACCCCACAGCGGCGTACGCGTTGCCCAACAGCACCAACACGGCACCGTCCCTCCACGTGCATCCATCAAACGTGATGTTCGCCACGTCGCCCGTCATCGCCCCAATCAGCACCGTCAGGATCATGCCGCCCCCGCTGAACGTCACGTTGCGGTAGCACAGCCACGACAGCCCGCTGCCCACGGCCTGCGCCACCTCGGGGTACACCATGTCGCTGATGCACCCACCAGCCGGCGGCGGCGGCGGCGGCGGCGGCGGCGGTGGCGGTGGCGGTGGTGGCCGACCAGCAGGCACAGGCGCCGGGAGACACACATCGCCGTGCCCTCCAGCAGCGCACTGGCAATTGCAGTCAATGACCGCCGTCGTCAGCGGAGCAAAGCAGTCGCCGTCCCTCGTGCACTCCCCGCACGCAGCAACAGTCGTCACTTTGGTGATGCCATTCAGCTCCAGTTCAGCCGCCGTCGTCACCTCCCGTCCCGCAACCGTCAGACATCCGGCAACGAACATGTAGCTGGCCTCTACCAGAGATCGCAAAGGCACCGACAACCCCATCGAGCCCATCGTGCAGCCCGTCAGCGTCACCACACTGCTGCCGTCAATGATAAGAAAAGTGGATTCGGGTTCGTGGAACATCGCACCCGCTCCCACGTTGTTGTCGCGCCAATCCAACCAGCTTGACTGCTGGACGGTCCACGAGCCTTCTGCATAAATGGCGTATGACACGGAGCCGCTGTTCCCCACCACGCGCAACACGCTGTGATTCGACACGCTAAAGTCCTGCTGCTGATAAAGGAGGCTTGTCCCGGAGTCCATCGTATTGTTGAGCAGCGCAAAAACAGAGCGATCACTGGCAATGAGGATATTTAAGTGGAACAGGTGTGCGTATCCATCTAGGCTGCAGTAACGCGTGTACAGCGAGCTGCCGCCCACCAGCGTCAGTGTCCCGGTCGAGTACAAACCATACCCGCCGCGCCTCGACGCATGCGCCTTGACGTTGCTGACCAGCAGCGAGGACGCACTCAACACAACGTCGTGCAGA
>NW_915502.1:0-1559 GCF_000209065.1 Trypanosoma cruzi
CACGTTCGTCATGTTGACGAGGGCGTGCGGCATCAGGCGCGCCGTGCTCTCGCTGAGGCCGCCAATCCGCAGCTGCGCGCCGCCCGCAAGCACGCAGTGGCGCAGCGTCACGTTCAGCGCGTCAGCGAACGCGTCCATCGAGCGCAGGTCCACCGCCACAGTGATCGGCCCGCTGAACACCACCGAGTCGAAGCACGCCGTCGCCTGCCCACCGCCAACCGTCACCGACTCCGTCAGCGTCACGCCACTCACGCAGTCCTCCGCACCGCCACCACTCCCGCCGGGCCTCGCAACCGGCACGTCGAACGGCAGGCACGCCTCGCCCACACCGTCGTCGCGGCAGCCGCACACGCAGTCGGAGAACGACGCCGTCAGCGCATCAAAGCACGCCAGCGTGGCCGCACAGCCGTCGCACGGCACCACGCTCACGGAGGGCAGGCCGGCCATGCGGTAGTCGCCGCCGCTCTGCAGCACCCGGCCGCCGGCACGGTTGCACTGCACCGACACGACGCCGCTCGTGATCGTCAGCCCGGAGACAAGCGTCGCGCCAGTGGCAGTGCAGCGCGCAATCGACACGGTACCGCCGCTCAGCGTCACCCCCGACAGCGACGCCACAGACGACGCCTCGCCCACCGCCCACACGTCGTGCAGCTCCAGCCACCCGCCGGCACCGATCGTCCCACCGTCGCAGCGCACCAGCGACGACGCGACAGACCCCTCGACACCCACGAAGCGCAGCACCGAATCAACCACCGCAAGGCGCTCTCCAAGCACAAGGCCGCCGCCGCTGCTCACAACCGACACGTTCGTCACGGAGAACACCGAGTGGCCCCACAGAGTGAGACGCGACGAGGACGACACATGCAACGCGGAAGCGGTCGGACCGCCCGACGCCTCCAGCAACACGCCGTCAAGCACCACCGCGCTCGACAGCAGGTCCACACCGCCGCCAACGTACACCGCAGACCCGCCCGCCTGCAACGACCTCAGCACAGTGTTGCTCACACGCAGCTGCGACTGCAGCAGCGACGTCGCGTGCAGCACAAGCGGCGACGCCACCGCGTCCGTCAGCCCGCTCAGCTGGGAGTAGCGCATCGGCCCCGCCGTCACAATCGTCGAGTCACGGACCGTCACGTTCGTGTGTGCCGGCAGGTTGTGCACAAACACGAGCGAGCAGTAGCCGCCGGACAGCCCGCTCACGCTCACCTCCAGGCTCCGGTCACTCGCCGGCTCGCCGCTGTGGCCCCGCACGTAGATCTGCGCACCGCCGTCGCACACGCAGTTCCTCAGTTCGATGCGCAGCGCGCCGGGAAGCATCGCCGGCACGTCGAACACAACAGCCACGCCGTTCGTGATGTACACGTCGTCCATCAGCACCGTGTCCACGGCGCGGCCAACCGTGATGGCTCTGTCCACCGTGCCGCCCCGCAGTCGCAACACCACCGCATGCACCGCGGGCATCCACGTCGCAGCAGCAACCAGCGCCAACACAACGAGCAGCGCCACACGCACAGCCGCAATGGCCCTGCGCTGCACACGGGTGCCGGCTGCGCGGACAC
>NW_915503.1:0-1559 GCF_000209065.1 Trypanosoma cruzi
GCGGTGCTACTGCCGCTGCTAATCGACCCCGCTCCCTCCTTTTCCTTCGCCGCCCGGCCCTCATACACCTTCGCCAAGAGCGACTCCACAACCGAGGAAGCCTGATTCCACAGACCATTTGCGATATGCGTAATGGCCAGGTTGATGAAAAGCGCCTCCACGCGGCCTTGCTGGTGGCTGTCAAGGGGCTCCAAAGACGAACCGACAACAAGACTCGACAATGAAGAACGACGAAGGACTTTCAGAGCACGTTCGGGCTCATTCAGGTGTATCAACGCCTCCACTGTGTAAGACAATAAGGCGGCGTGTAGATTCGGCGAGAGTGGGCGTCGTTCGTGCAAGCTAAGAAGATCATATCCCACATTCACCACGACGGTGTAGTTATTTCGAAAAATCTCAAGGGCACACCAGTAGAACAAGGCAAACTGAATAAGTTGCACATTATGGGGAAAAGCTTCCATTGCACTAGCGGCAGTATGACCCTGCGGTAAGAGAAGAATCAATGCATTGTGGATTGTACTGCACACCAAAGTCTCTAACGCAGTACTGACAGAGCTATCCTTCGGATCCGCGAGAGGGCCTTGACAAATAACAGCCCCGGGCAAAATGAGGTACTCGTAATTAGGCAACATTTTACCGTTACGCAACTGCTCCGAAAAATGGTTTTGCATGCGCTCATACTCTTCCATATCCCTTTTGCGTGTCTCCGTCTGCAGCTTGCCAACAGCAGCCTCTGCAAAACGCACCCAAAACAGAGGAGATTTCTTCATAAACTCCTGAACAGAAAGAAAACAAGTAATGGCACTGTCGTACTCACCACGTAGTAATGCACAAAGGCCAGCGTTGTAAACAATAGGATGCCGCATCAGGGGGGTGTTGCATTGCGCGGCAGCCTTTTCTGCCTTCGCAAAGCAAAGTGAGGCCACGTTCATTTTAGAATCGCCCATGGTCAGGACACCAAGGTTGTTAAAGTATACAGCCCAGTCTGCATCGGAATTGTGAGGCATTTCGTGGATGGTGCTGGAGTCTGCAAATGCCCCCTTCACCATACTGAGAAGTGCGGGATCCTTCGAAAACTTACTCATGTTTTCCGTGATTACTTTCTGAATCAATTCATCATCCGAGCGTTGGCGATGGTGCGCCTTTGTTGGAATGCGTGTAATCGTTTGTAAAAGACACAACGCACGCCCCAGGACTGCCGGTGTAATGCTGTTATGCATCCCAAGCAGGCCGCGAAGAATACCCGCCGCCTCGTTTAAAAGTCCCGACCTTGCAAGAAGTAGTGCACGATTAAAGTGTGCCGTTTCATGTCCTTCATACAGGAGGGAAACTGAATTCTTTGTCTCTCCCTCCCTCTCATTCAGCATGGGGAGGCCTTCTGTCGAGTTATCAGCCAGCGCCGCGATGGTCTGCTCCATGTCTGCGTGGTTCTGCAGCAGTCGCACAATGGCCAGGTTGTGCTGCGCCTTTAAATCTTCCTGCGGCATCTTCTGAAAGATCACCTCACACGCCTGATAATTCTGCGCCTCGAACGCTTTGCGGGCGTTCTCTAACTGTTC
>NW_915505.1:0-1560 GCF_000209065.1 Trypanosoma cruzi
CATCGACCCACCAGCCAGGCCCACCGTCGAATAAAACGCCACCGCGTAGTCCTCCGTCGACGAAAAGTCGCTCCGCACAAACGCCACAGCGGAGCCCGACACGCTCACAGCCCCGCGCACAGACACCGCGTGCTTGCTCAGCACGAAGTCGCTATCAACGAACGCCACCACGGAGCCGCCGCTGGCCGCAACACCGCCCTCCACCGACACGCACAGCCCCAGCGCCGTTTGCACCAACAGCCCGTCCAAGTACAGCGCTCCGCGCAACGACAGCGCCACGCCGCCAACCACCAACACGCCAACAGCACCGCGGAACACCGCCGCCACCTGCGTGCGCGCAATGGTCAGCACACTCCCAGTCAGATTCACGTTGTGCAGCACGAGGCACGCGGAGGCATCGCCAAGGCCGTAGTCGCCGCGGTACGCAACACGCGCCTCTGCAATCAGCACCGAGTCCACCACAGTGACGCGCGAGCCTGGCGGGTATCGGTTCGCCACCAGCACGCCGCCGCCGGAGCGTGACTCAAGCCCGCTGATCAACACATCGGCGCGCTCGCCAGCAGGCGGTCCGAACCGCCACCCAACAACGTACAGGCTCGCTCCGCCCACAAACGTGCAGTTCGCCAGCGTCACGTTGCGCACGCTCCCTGACATCGACTGCACGTCCACCACAGCGTCCGCCAAAAAGGTCACACCAACGTAGCACGCCACCGACGTCCCGAGACCGGCGTTCACCTCCACACCCACACGCACGTCCCGCACGCACAAGTCCGCGCCGTCGGTGCTCGGTGGCTCGGGAACAGCAACGGGCAGGCACGCATCGCCGTGGCCGCCCTCAGCGCACCTGCAGGAGCAGCCATCACTCAAGGCCGTCGTCGTGTACGCGGGGAAGCACAACGCTGCGAGGGTGCATGGGTCGCTGCAGGTCAGGACGGTGGCGTTGTACACGGACGGGATAACGTATTTCGCTTCCTCCACGCCGTTCACACTGTTGCACGCGGCCAAAATCGCTCCGTTTGTGAGGTCGCTAGAAAATGAGGGTATCTGCAGCATTGTTGGCGTGACCGTGCAGGACATGAATCGGTTGCCGGACACGGACACCATGGAGTCGCGGAGGTTCGCCTCGGGGCTCAAAACAGCAAAAGCACCCACTGGGGACACGCGGCAGACGTTGCCGCTCAACTGCAGCCAGGAGTTGTAGTAAATGTAGGAAGAGTGGCTTGAAAGGAAAACAGCCGAGCTTCCTTGCATGTCGTTGTCCCGAAAAGCAACCGCTGACTGGGACTCCACACAAAATACCCAAAGAAACAGCATGAAGTACTGCACCGGCCTCGTCACAACGTTGCCTCGGATCACCACAGCAGAGCTGTTCAGTACACACAGCGACAAGAATTCGGTATAACCTTCAAGATGTATCAGCGTACTGTCGCCGCCAGTCATGTGAAACACGTTGCCCAGCACCGCAAACACGGAGTGCCACATCACCCTAAGCGCATATTTGACAACTTTAATGGCGCTTGACGACGTCGCCACGGTCTGAAACACATTGCCAGTAAACAC
>NW_915506.1:0-1560 GCF_000209065.1 Trypanosoma cruzi
TGCCACCGGGTTTTATTTATTTTTTAACGTTTTACTGTTTGTGATTTCTTTCACTGTTTTTACTTTTCAATGTTACCTTTAATGCAGTCTATCCGTTATAATCAGTACTGTTGTTTTTTTCTTTGCGCAGTGTTCGGTTAATAAATACCGTGATGAGTGATTTGTTTCCCCTCTTGTTTGCTTTTTTTTTTTGCCCACACACGGTGCCGGCCTCATTGCTGTGCGTCCCACGGACTGCACGAAAGGAGGAGCGGAGGAACAGGCCGGATGCTGCAATGAAATGTGAGGGATGTTGTGTGGGCTGGTGGAACGGTACGATCTTTTTTTTTCATTTTTTTTGTTGCGCAGGCAATATGTATATACAGAAACACAAGGTCGTTTCTATTGCGTTGCATGGCACATGAAATAAAAGTTCTGCCGAATTAATTTTCCCTAATTGTTTCTTTTGAGGGTCATGCCGGACTCTCACTTTTTCCTTTTCTTTGGTAACTCACTGCAGCGTGCTTCCATTGTTACCGTATCCACCGTCACTGTGTGTCTCCGTGTCCCGTTGAGTGTCTCTCTGCTGGCTGTGCTGTTGACATGCCCCCACTTCTTCCTTCCCGCTAGTGGCGCCGATGGTCCGCGACGACGATTGTTTGTGCTCCCCATTGCGATGGCACGAGGGTGACTGGGCGCCGGTCTGCTGAGTGCGCTCGGAGGAGAGCGGATGGTGTGCGCCGTGCGTCACTGTGAGTCGTTCTGCCAATCCGTGGGTGCGGGGGGAAGTAAAGGACTGCAGCGTGGACTTGGATCCGCCCGTCTCTTTCGTTGCGGCCATGTGTGTGCTGAGCGCATGGCTCTATCTTGCGGTGCGACATGGATGGCGTTGCTTTTGTTTGTGCCCTCGTGCATGCGTTGTGCGGCGGGCTTCTCTTTCCCATGACACCGCCCTTGTGCGGAAGAGTGGAGGGAGCGGAGGTGTGACGGAGTGTGAGTGGCCGTTGTTTCCGCACATGTGGATCTTCCATACATGTGGCACCTCTCGGCAGCCTCTCGCAGCACCCAGGCCGTGGATCGAGAGGATGTGAGGGTCTTCCCCAAGCACAAGGAGGACAACAAGATGCAGTTCATGACGGCCAACCTGATCCGCGGGTGGTTCCAGCGCATGGAGCACGTGCGCAGGTACGCGTTCGGTGTTGCACCCATGATTGGGGAGGAGAGGCGGCACGACATTGTGGCGCTGTGGGTGTTGTGTGGCGGTGTCATACCGGCGGTTTTGAGGATGTGGAGGACACGGAGCTGTTTGACTGGGAGGAGGTCGCTGACGTCGCGGCGCAGCGGGAGTGCATGACGGACTGCCTGTGCTGGGAGGGCCCGACGATCCCGAGGCCTGTGCTGGAGGGGCGTGTGTTGAGGTGAGCGCGGCGTGCTGGTGAGGGACTGCGGAGAGAGAATAACGGTAATAGTAACTGTGGGAGTGTGAGGGACGGTGCACGGGCGAGGAGCACTTCTTTTTTTTTTTTTCTGGTTTGATTGTTTTTGAGCGGCGCTCACCCAATTGTTTTTGTGCATGACTCT
>NW_915507.1:0-1560 GCF_000209065.1 Trypanosoma cruzi
CAAGTAAAGAGATGAGACAGCGAGCACCGCCACTCCGCACCGGCCATCGCGGGCGTCACGGCGGGCCGTCGGTGTTTGCGGGCCAGCCCTCACGCGGTGCAACACGCCACACCCAACAGGGAATGACAGACAGACAGACAGAGGGAGATGAATGGATGCCGTCAAGAGGCACTCACAATCAACATGGCCCGTGAGCATGCGGCCACTCCACGCAGGAACACAGGAGAAGAGGGTGAGGGGAAAAAAGCAAGAAGCAGCACAACACACACGGAAGAAACAAACACCAGTCTCGGGAAAAGCACCGCCACGGCCCTCGCCCCGTCCGGCAACTCCACACCAGCCCTCACACACACACACAAACACCATCGCAGTGCCGTCAGTCTGCGGAAGAAAAGATTCGGCCCTCCACACAACAAACGCACACCAAGCAAGAAATCACCCAAAGAGCCACACGCGGAAGCGGATCCTCACCCAGCCACGACGCGGCGCCACAGTCCACGCGGTCACACGGAGAGCGCACTGTTTCCTCAATAGAACTTACTCGTCGTCCATCCCTTAAAGATGCTTCTGTTAGTGATGGGCCTTCAAACACAATAGAAGAAAATGGACAATGCAGTAACGCCGTGACACCGCCAGCCACAATGATTCCCTCATACCGGGGCAATTCTCCAATTACGCCTCGTACCCACACACAATCAACATACCATATAAAGATCACCCAATGTTTTTCACCAGAAGCCAAACAACCCCGCTCCCTCCCTAATTCCTTCGGTAACCGTTATTTTCGATAGCGTTGGACAGTTCTGAAATCTGCGCGCGGTACTGCCGTCTTGTGCTGGTGCACCTGCACTGTATGCTCAGACAAAAGCATCCAAAAATATATAACTCCCACAATATTTCTTTACCACAAATCAAAATTGCCCTTTCATTCCCTAATTTATTTTTACCATTTCGGTGGTTCTTCCCCACCTCAGAGAGCTTCGTCCCTTCTAAACTCTCTGGAAGATATTGCTGCTACATACTGGCGCACCTCTTCCTCCCAGAACGCCGCAATCCCCTTGCTTTCTTCCTCACTCGCATTATCGGAATTTACGACATCACATCTCTGCCAGCCACCCATCAGCTTGCTGTCTGCATGCTGCACATAAATAATATCCCACGACATGTCTCGGGATAACTCCTCCCAACCATTAAAATATGCCGCCAGGCACTCAGTGAACTGCCCCACAGTGCTGGCGGTGGTGTGGTGCCCACCCGCCGTAGCCATCCGCAGCCCAACCACCGTCATTGGATTGGACTCTGAAAAACAAAGCCGTCCACCAGCAAAAATTTCGTGGCCCACGGTGTGTGCAGCACCCCGTACTTTATTTTACGGATCGTTTTTTCATATTCACTCGGCAGCAAACCCTCATCTCCCTTGGGATGCAATTCAGGGCCAACTTCAAGACGCAGGGCTTTGCTTGACGTCCTGTTGGCGGCTCAAACTCCGTGAGTTTCGTCGCCATTGCCTTGGCAAAGGCACTCTCCGTGAACGATTTCAAAGCAAGCCATCCAAAAAAT
>NW_915508.1:0-1560 GCF_000209065.1 Trypanosoma cruzi
CTCCTTTGCCTCGAGGGTTCACCACATGGGGTCTCATTCCATTTGATTTTCTTCTTTCCACCCTCATCAGCGAGAGTTCCCTTCAAAAGTAAAAGGCCCCGCTCATTCGTACCCCCAACCTGCGGCCTTGTATGGCTGTAGTTTCCCAGGAGCACGTAAACGCTTTCCCCAAGTACAAGTGTCGTTGGTCGCGTTATGCCGTTTCTGGCGCCGATACCCTCAGACCCTTCCTTTAGAAGATCTGCGCCAAAGATACTCGCATCTGCCGTCAAGATCTCCGTTGGATCAGCAACACCACTTAAATCAAGGTACTTTGACGCAATCCCAGTAAAGCTGACGTCGCTGCATTCGCCTCCATCCCTGCAATGGACTTCAGCAATAGCAAATACATGACCCTGCAGATCAACGAGACTGGGACTACGAAGCGAGCCATATTTACCACCAGCGTCAGGAACATCCTCCCAGTTGTCAAGCTTTTCCCATCCAATCCCCCTCAACGCATCAACTGCTTTCTTTACATTACTCCCCCAGCAGAAGCAGCTCCACCAATCCCACAGCACGTCATCACAAAAAGAAGAAGCAGTACCGCGGAAGTAAACACACGCCGCGACATGTTGGGCCTCTGCGGCTCACTCTCTCTTCCTTCCCTCCTCCTTCCGCTGGATCCGGTCACGCAGCGACGGTTGTGTGTGCGGGGTGCCTTCACTGCAGCAACACCTGAGAGCATGTAAATATATGTGTGGGTCAACTGTGTGTGCTGTTGTTGGTCCTTTCAGTGCCCTAGAATTTCACGGTGGTAATTATCGCTTCTCTTCCTTCTTTCCTAGCGTGTGTCTGTGTGCATGCGGTAAGGACAACGACAGCAACAGCGGCGGCAATACAGCTGACACGTCAGTGGGGAGCAGAGCACCCATGCGGAGAGCGGGACACAAGGCAATCCGGAAGGGACGACATGAAGAAACATCGCCCACAGAAAAGAGCAACACACACGCGAGGCGCGAGGAGAGCACCGACCCTCTCGCAGACACCGCACCCATTCGCTCCGCAAAACACCAGCGCCACGCACCGGCCATCACAGGCGTCACGGCGGGCCGTCGGTGTGTGCGGGCCAGCCCTACCGCGGTGTAACTCGCCTCACACCCAACAGGGAAAGACAGACAGACAGACAGACAGAGAGAAAAATAAAGATGAATGGATGTCGTCAGGAGGCACTCACGATCCCCACGGCCCGTGAGCATGCGGCCACTCCACGCAGCCAACACACAACGCACACCGAGCAGGCAATCACCCAAAGAGCCACGCGCGGAAGCGGATCCTCATCCATCCACGACGCGGCACCTCACTCCATGCAGTCACAACGTGGCGCACCGTTTCCCCCATAGAAGCTATTCGCCCTCCATCCCTTTAAGATGCTTCCGTTAGTGATGGACCCTAGAACACAACAGAACAAAATGAAAAATGCAGTCATCCCGCGATGACGCCAGCCACAATGTCTCCCTCATACCGGGGCAATTCTCCAACTGTGCCCCGTATGCACACACACAAGTATCCAAAAATATA
>NW_915511.1:0-1561 GCF_000209065.1 Trypanosoma cruzi
CCGTCTCCGCATCCCGCGCGGGTTGTTGTGCATTATGGCGTGCCTCCCGTTCGTGGAGTTAACCCGTGAGCCTTCCCAAGTTGAATTCGCGCTCCCGTAATTGTGCGCGAGTGTTCTCCAACTGCTGTTGTAGTTCTAGGACCTGGTTGCCGGCCCCGGCGATATTGCACTCCTTTACCAATAGGTTAATATGCGCCTCCTCAACCTGCGAGTTAAGCTGATCATTCCGATTCTGCACGTCCGCGACGGCGTTAGCGTAATCAAAATTCAGGCGTTCTCTTTCAGCAGTGATGAGCCCTTTTTGGTGCCCCAACTCCCGGGCTGCCCCCATAGCGGGCAGGAGCACTTGTGTCTCAAAATTAGGGATCTGAGTCGCCCGTAGATTCGCAATATTTCCAATAATAGTAGAATCCTGCCGTGCTTTAGAGGTAGGTCCATGGAACAAGCATAAGCCTGTCGATGATGCGGCCACAGTTAACGTCTCATCCGACATCTGGTTACCATTAATGAAGGTCATCTGCCCCTGGGTCTCGCCACACTGGCACACCATGTCCCAGAGACGGGAGTCAATACCACACCACTCGGAGACTGTGTAGGGAACCAAAGCCATTTCCTGAAACTTACATGTGAGTCTGGAAAAAAATAAAAACAAAATACACTGCCTATATCGGTTCCATGACCCAAAAAATGGAATTCTTCCCCTGAGATTCATATAGAAGAAAAGTATCATAAAGAACGCCTTCATTAATAAGGATATAAACATACATTAATTAAGTCAGCCAGCTCTCTCGATACCATCATTCTCACAAGCTCATACAAAAATTTGGACCACAACGTGTGATGCAGCAGCCGCTCGAAAACGATCAGCCGAGTGCAGCACCCTTGTGGGCAAGAGCTCGCGAAATTCCTCCAAGCAGCGGATAGTTCAGGGTTGTTTGGTGTCCAGTGTATGAACACGCAAACAGGTATTGACAGAGAGTGTCTCTGACTCCCACCATTCATAATTGGAAACAAAAATTTGGACCACAACGTGTGATGCAGCAGCCGCTCGAAAACGATCAGCCGAGTGCAGCACCCGTGTGGGCAAGAGCTCGCGAAATTCCTCCAAGCAGCGGATAATTCAGGGTTGTTTGGTGTCCAGTGTGTGAACACGCAAACAGATATTGACAGAGTGTGTCTCTGACTCCCACCATTCATAATTGGAAACAAAAATTTGGACCACAACGTGTGATGCAGCAGCCGCTCGAAAACGATCAGCCGAGTGCAGCACCCGTGTGGGCAAGAGCTCGCGAAATTCCTCCAAGCAGCGGATAATTCAGGGTTGTTTGGTGTCCAGTGTGTGAACACGCAAACAGATATTGACAGAGAGCGCCTCTGACTCCCACCATTCACAATCGGAAACAAAAATTTGGACCACAACGTGTGATGCAGCAGCCGCTCGAAAACGATCAGCCGAGTGCAGCACCCTTGTGGGCAAGAGCTCGCGAAATTCCTCCAAGCAGCGGATAATTCAGGGTTGTTTGATGTCCAGTGTGTGCACACGCAAACAGATATGACAGAG
>NW_915512.1:0-1561 GCF_000209065.1 Trypanosoma cruzi
GCGAGGGCGGATCCCCACCGCGCCTCGCGGTTCGTGAAGATACGAGGGCAGGACGCGTTCGACACTATAAAGCTATTCAGGACACTTCAAGAAAACGAAAAGCTTACGAATCTTACGACTGCTCACGTCGAGCGAGCTCTGGCTCCTTGGAATGCCACGGCGCATTCCATAAAACGCGGTGCGTTGAGGCACGCTGCTGAAATCGTGGAGACGTACAATTTGGACCCACACGTGATCTCGCAGTTGGTGAAGCACGTCAATCCGTTCGACCTTCCCCAGAATACTGTTCGATATGTGGAAGTACACCACAATGCTGACCCAGGTGTCGTCGCTGGTCGCATTGATGTGAAGGGAGAGACCGCGGAAGGGCAATAACCCTGGTTGAGAGCAGAGGAGCATTTTTCCACTATTTTAATCACAATCACGCTGCTACAATAACGAGACGCGCGACAATGACGCGTCTGGCCACTCCACAAGATGAACACGCTACCCCGTTACAGCGAGTCAACGTGCCCGTATTGAATACCAAATTGGATCATGAGTCGGTTGAACCCGGCTACCTTGGAGAGTCTCATGCAAGTTTGGGGACTCGTCGGGCGGTCCCCTTTCCCTCCGTCTTCCTCCGGTAAGGCGCGCGAAGGCTCACGGAGGATTCCAGCCGCTGACGCGCGTTTGTTACGAACAGCGGGAATTATCGAGGACGCTTCGTCCACAATAACAAGCGGATGGATAATACCTTTTTCGGTTGTGGTGGAGAAAACCACCGGTTTACGACGAAGATGGATCGCGTGGCCACGCGGCAAGAACAGAGACGACCCTTATGAGGCCAATGTTCCTCTTTTACACATTTCCCATTATTTGCCACCTGTGATGGCTGAGGCCGCTTCCTGCCTGGATGTGAAGGCATCCTTTTTTCAAGTCTCTTTACCGCGGGAGACCCGGCATCTCTTTTGATGCCGCGTGGAGGACGGCACGCTGGTGGAGCTTACACGGCTCCCAATGGGATACAAGGCCAGCCCAGAAATTCTCCAGACCATTACTTCGGCAATTGCGGGGGTGACGACGGTGGTTCACCGCCTCTGGGCCGCACCTCCATTGGTGCGCGACGACGTTTGGATCGGTAATATACGCATTGCAGGGTCGAGAAGCGATGCGACATTGTGGGAAGCCCAAGTGCTTCGTAATCCGGACGGCTGTCACGCCACGATGGGGGAGGATCGCGAATCGGGCACTACGCAGTACACCTTTCTGTGGGTGCAGTTTGATCACACTCCAGACGGTATCCCTGAGTGACAAGTTTGTCCGGTCTGTATGCGCCATGCCGGCGCTCAATTCTTCAACCATCACGGAAATGGAGGTTACGGCGTCACGCTTTTTGTACGCGGCTGCCATTTTGGGCACGCAATTATGCGACTACTACTTTTTTATCAAGGCAGTGCGACGACGATTATCGGCAGTTAACCAAGGGATTGTGCTGGAGACATCCCCGGCGAACGTTCCGCCGGCAGCGGTTGGTTTGGGCGAGAGATTGCGACACATGATCGAGAATAATTGTGGGTGA
>NW_915513.1:0-1561 GCF_000209065.1 Trypanosoma cruzi
CACCCGCACCACAGCACGCAGAGGGCACACACCAGCAGCACACGGCCAGGCACCATCATCGCCATCACTCCCGTCACTTGCGTGCAGCCTCCAGCACAAACCAACTCCCCGTCAACGCAACGAAAACAAAGAGAGAAATACGACCGCTACACCACGCACAGCCACCGCACAAAAACAAACGGCAGCAGCCCAGCAGCAGCAGCAGCAACATGAGACAGATGGAATCAGTACAATTGCAGAACTCGCACACCGCCCCACAACACAGAAGCTATAAAAGCAGAAGCAACGAAAAAAAGAATTAAAAAAAGAATTAAGAAAAGAATTAAAAAACAAGAAAAAACAAACCTAAGGCTCCAGTGCGCATGCATATGGGTGTGTCTGGGATGCGTTCAACGTGACGGATGTGGTGCACAACGCGGAGCACACAGCATGGCAGCAGAAGCAAGCAAAGCAAAACACAATCATCATAATTACTCTTACTTTATACATCGGACCACGGTAGACGCACAAATGTCCCCGTGGCTGAGTGCTGGCACGCACAGCCCGCACACACCTCTTCAGCCCAGAGTGGTGTACGCCAGCGCGGATGCGGCGAGAAGCAGCGGGGCACACGCCCACGCAGAGCTGCCGAGGCTGCCGTCAATTCTGCGAATACCTGACGGCGCACGGGTGGTCGTCGTACTTGGCGCCTCTGTAGTCGTAATGCTTGGTGCCTCTGCGCAGTGGTCGTGGTGGTCGTGGTCGTGGTGGTCGTGGTTGTCGTAGTTGGTGGCTTCGTTGTGGTAGTGGTCGTCGTAGTTGGTGGCTTTGTTGTGGTAGTCGTAGTGGTAGTTTCCTGCTTAGCCTCCTGACCACTTGCTGTCACGCACACGGACGGGCAGCAGCACAGGGCGAGCACCAGCAGGGCGTACAGCAGACGGCACGTCACCATCGTGAGTGTGGTCATTCAGTCGTGTGGAGCTTATCTGCACAGTGAGGGACATGGAGAGCAACAGGGGAGACGAGAGGTGCGGCAGACACACACAGAGAGGGCAAACCACATGAGGAGAGAGCAGCAGCCAGGCATGCACCGTACGCCGCACACCACGCACGACACACACTCCAATCCACGGCAGCAGGCACACACACACAGATGGAAGAGGGAGAAGCAAACAGGAGCGGCACACAAGGCTCCACCGCATGCACACACGGCGAGAGCGGTCCGTCGTGTCTGCTCCCCTCACGGAGAGTACGCACACACACACGAGAATAGATGCAGCGCACACAGCAGCCCAAAAGTCCAAAGTAACAATAAAGGGAAAGATGTCCCCGCACACCACGAGAATTGTTGGTCCACGGGAAGTGCAGCCAATATTCATCACAAAAACAGTTCAGTTGCATTGGGCCTTAGTTCATATTCGGCGCACACCACTTCATGCACGCACAGCCACCACCGCAGCAGCAGCAGCACGCGTCACAGGAAGATGCAAGAGCAAAAAGGGGAGGTGGTGTGGGAGGCCACGGTACTGATGTCGCCGTCGCCAGCTGGTGCTGTTCCAATCGATTCGTCGTTAGTAGTTGC
>NW_915514.1:0-1562 GCF_000209065.1 Trypanosoma cruzi
AGAATTTGTTGTAGTTGTCAAGGACTGCCTTTGCGAACTGAGGGTAAGACCAATGTTCGACAATAGGTTTTAATGTGGTTACTAAGCCACTTTGACCTTGAGTGAATTCGTACTTCAAAACAAAAGGAGAAAACCTTTCAACAAAGTTGTCGACCTTCTCATAATGTTTACTCTTCATCTCTTGAGGTTTCTTAATGGAATATCCCCATGTCGAATTCATAAGCAATTTGAGTGTCATTGCAAGTTTGGGGGTTGAAGCTTTCCTAATATCATACAGTTGTTGTATGACTTTTCCAACTGTATAGTTCCTTCCCGGGAACTCACCATCTTCGTTTGGAATTCCAGTCGGAATATATTGGACAAACCTCATGTATGCAGCGTTAAGGTCGACATAGTATATCTTTTCATCTGAGTCGAACTTGTCGCAACCAATTGGTCCAGTTTGTGGAAATTCAAGTGAGTCTCTTATCTTCTGAGAAACTTCTCCTGTTATCTCATAAACATCGTCGAAGCAACCTGTTTCATATAAAACCTTCTGACCTAACTCAGATGCTCTCCAATACAATTTGACGTCAATTGGATGTCTCAATGGAAGTTTGTTTATAGCATCTTGAAGTTCTTGCAACCTCATTGGAAGTTCTTCTGGTTCAGGTTGGTATCCGAACATACCAACCCCTTGTGGAACTGTGTACTTCTTTTGTACTAGAACTTTGTCTGGAACAACTTTTGGTCTTGCTAACAATGAAAAGTTTGTTTCGTCTTTTGGTACAAAAGTTTCTGTCAGCTTGTCATCTGGAATTGGTTCCAACAAACCTTTCTCGAAAAGAATGTTTACAGCTCTGACAATGTTGCACTTACTTTTACCAAAGAATGGGTTTGTAAGACTTTCGTTCAACATGAAGTGGTTGTGGACAATTACAATCTTCAACCATGGTAAGTCTTTGTCAACAACATAGTCGTCATGTGAAGAACCTTTAGCTGTAGGTATGTTGACTCGGATATTGACATTTGCCAACGGTGCAATTTTTGCCAATTGACCTCTGAGAATGTACCTTGTCTTCACACATGACTCAAGATACTTCATCTTCTCATCTGAAACAAGACCAGAGTTCCTGAGACATGTAAGAATGCAAGGTTCATTGACAATTGTTTCAATTGAATTGTAAATTCCATACCTTGTCAAGTCAATGTCAGACTTATTTATGAACGGGAAGTATCCAGCATGTTGTCTGACTGCTTGAGGGTTAGGTTGGTACCATTCGAACTTGACACTTGCAATTCCTTCAATTGCATTCAAAATGTCTGAGTCGGAGTCAACCATTTGTTCTCTCTTTGTAGTCTTGAAAGCGTCAAGAAGTTTTGCGGCTGTTTGTTCATTGCCATGTGCATAGTAAATGTGACCATCCAAATCTGTTATGGTCAATCTGAGATTGTGTCCTTTCTTATTTCCGTCTTGAATTGCAGCAAGTACTCCCATGAAGCCTTCTTTGTTCTTTCCTTCGTCAAAGTTTACTGTAAAGGTTCGACCAGATGTAATTTGACTTCTAACTTCACGATACTTT
>NW_915515.1:0-1562 GCF_000209065.1 Trypanosoma cruzi
GTGGGATAAGATTCTCGGATTGATCAAGTTGTTTCTACACAGGGCAGCAGTCAGGTGGACGTTGTATGCACACGGCAAGGTGAAACGAATGTGGCATGGGCAATATCGTTTGACCGAGAGGAGGCGCGCATGATCCGAGTTGACGGCGACTTGGAGCGACTATTCCCACAACAAGAAATTACTCCGGGTTGTTTTGTGGGTGGTACACCACACGGTGTATCACTTATTTCTCCTGCCACAGGGGAAACATTGATACAACTCAAACTGCCGAGCGGGAACAGACCTGCCGAGGCTGTGCAGTCGGGCTATGCCGGGAATTTATATTATTATGCGGTGGTAACGGCTTGCGGTACCGCGCTCATGTACGATCAACGCCGCAGTGAGAAGCCATTTTGGTCAAAGCCATTGTGGGACTCACATAGTGTTAATGAGAATGGTGACGCTGGAACGCTTATGGCATATTGTTGTGAGGGTGTCTGGGCTGTTCGTGCCGCTGAAAGGCTTCACTGTCTACGCTGCACCGACGGCTCTGTTGTGTGTCGCTCTTTTCCACTTCCTGGTGGATTCCACTCGTCGCAGTTTACCACCGCGGGTCTTTACTTCACAAATGACGTTCTTCACTTTGTAGGAACTAACAATTTTTGACTTTCATTCTTTTTTTCCCTTCTTTTGTTTTTGGAAGAGAGAAGTAAACACGAAGAGCAACGAGAACGAAAAAATAAATGAACTGAAAAACTGGGGGAAACCTACGGGAGCGACGAACTTGCCAGGACCTTGCAATGTATAAATCTTCTTTCTTTTTGACGTTATTTATTTGGCTTTTATTTTTAATTTTATTTTTGTACGGTGTGGGGGTGATATGACGTGGAAGGAAAGAGGTTGGGCGGCATGTTTGCGTCTAGGCTTCTGTTGCTGCGCCTTACGAGGGCAAGCTATGGGCCCGAAAAGGTGGCTCCCGCACTCGCAGCATCCATCAAAGACATCATCTTAAAAGATCGTGTGGTCATTTTTTTAACCGGCACACCGGAAGAACCTCGGTGCCGATTTACGGCACAGATGGTAGATATGATGCAGCAGATGGGAGTCCAGTATAGCTTTTTTAATGTTCTTGACGATGATGATGTCTGTGAGGGACTTAAGACGTACAGTGACTGGCCGACGTATCCGCAACTTTATATCGATGGGGAACTTGTTGGAGGATACGATGTGTGCAAAAACATGTTACTAAATGGACAATTAACAAGGCTTTTTCAGGAGAAGAAACTGCTTTGAAAATAAAAAGCAGCAAAATGAAAATTCTAAGCATGCGGCACCATGTTATGTGTGTTTAAAGTTGGTAAATGGTGCGGGAGGTGTTGGCTCAAAAAGTATGAAATACTTTTTTTTTTGCTGGACTCCCATTTTTTGACCATCCTGCTGTCCACATATATATATATATATATATATATATATATATATATATATAATCATACATGGAGAGAAGGAGAGAGGGAGAGAATGTGTTTTTTTTTTTTTTTTTGTATGTGTGAGTTTGCTAGTATGTGCAGTGGCTAGAGGAGACG
>NW_915516.1:0-1562 GCF_000209065.1 Trypanosoma cruzi
CCCGTGTAGCCGCAAGCGGAATACTGGCGAGAGTTGAGGGGTCGCATGGATAAAGTGGGACCGATTCTTCGCTGCATCCTTGATGAAGGGAATTGTAACGCACGGATCGACGGTTGCCACAGCTTTGTGGATAGGACGCCCTCTTGGGGAAGCGAGAGTTACTTTGTTTTTGGAACTTCCAAAAATGTGGGAGGATAATAAGGCGCTCGAATATCTTGCGAGGATTGTCCGAGTACGAGGAGAGCGCAATGGCGAGTCGCCTTTCAATGCACCGATGACTGCCCACCTCGCAAGTGAACCGCTGTGCATGTTGGCAGAGTTAATGGCGCAGGCTGAGTTTAACTTATTTGAATCGAGGATTGGTGATCATCTCATATACGCAATTTTTTGGGAAGAGCACCGTGTCTGCATTTTTGAATGGGACTTTCATGACTGAAATAATTTGTACACTGAGGGAGCTGAGGCCACCAACACGACGTCAGTAACGCCTCTGTGCGCCGGAGGTGTACTCGCAGGAGGGCCCCACCAGCCACTATTTTTTGCCGTCGGCGGAACACATTGAGAAGAAGACTTGCATAAACCACCGGCTGCTGTACGTACCGGAGGTGGAGGACTTTCCGTTGTTGGACGCCTTTTTCTTCATGGAGTCAAATCCAATGACGCTGGTTGGGCTGCGGATGTCTACGGCGGGTGGGCACCACACCACCGCCAGCACTGTGAGGCACTTCACCGAGTGCCTGGCGGCATATTTTAATGGCTGGGAGGAATTGTCCCGAGACATGTCGTGGGATATTATTTATGTGCAGCACGCAGACAGCACGCCGATGAATGACTGGCAGAGATGTGATGTTGTCAATACCGATGTTGTGAGCGAGGAGGAAGATCAGAGGATTGCGGCATTCTGGAAGGGAAAGGTGCGCCAGTACCAATTGGCAATATCACCCGGAGACTTTAGAAGAGGCGAGGCTCTTCGAAGTGAGGTGTAACCACAGAAATGGGAAAAGCAAATTAGGGAGGGGAAGGGGCGGTTTTGATTTCTGGAAAAAAAACATTGGGTTATTTGTGTATTTTTGGATACTCGTGTGTGCATACGGTGCGGGTGCACCAGCACCAGATGGCAGTAAGGCACACAGATGCCACAAATGGCCAACGCTATCGAACGTAACAGTGACAGAATAAATTAGGGAGGGAAAGGGGTTGTTTGGTTTTTGGTGAAAAACATTGGGTGATTTCTATATAGTGTGTTAGTTGTGTGTGTGCATACGAGGCATAATTGGGAAACTGCCTCGGTGTGAGGGAATCATTGTGGCTGGCGGTGTCGCAGTACTACTGCATTGTCCATTTTACTCTATTTTGTTCTAAGGCCCATCACGAACAGAGGCAGTTTTGAGGGATGGACGAAAAGTTAGTTCTATTGGGAAAGCAGTGCGCTGCGTTGTGACCGCATGGAGCGAGGCGCCGCGTCGTGGGTGGATGAGGAATCGCTTCTGCGTGTGGCTCTTTGGGTGATTGCTTGCTCCGTGTGCGCTGTGTCTGTTGGCTGCGGGGCTGTGGCTGTATCC
>NW_915517.1:0-1562 GCF_000209065.1 Trypanosoma cruzi
AGCCGTTTGGGATTACTCCAGTTGATCACTCCACTCTGCTTGCCGTCCGTGGATCGCGTGGCCTCAGCCACAACCGGTTGAATACCTGGGCGCCTGGCTCACACATCTCCGTCCTCACGTAGTTCAGTTTCTCGCTTCTTGCAATCAGAAACACCTTATTGCCCTGCGAAACAGTTTTGGGACTGGACACAGTACTCAGACTTCCCATTTCATCCACGTTACCAAGCACGGTGTGTATCCTCAATGTGTTATTATCGACCTCAGCGAACCGGGACAAGAAACCCGACGAAGAATTGAGGTACACCGCGACAATATCGGATTTAACAACCTGTTGCGCCGCACCAGCGGTTAAATCACGCGAAAAGATGCTTCGAGCAGGCACAGCCATTACTCCACCAGCATTGACAAGAGAGGGTAAGCCATACAAATCCTTCACTCCACTTTCAATCCCATCTCTTGCCAACACCTGCGTCTTCCGCAACACCAAAACATCGACCGCCTGCGGCAGTTGAAAATACCCTAACTTCACCTCAGCTTTTGCAGTCCCACCGGTGCTGCAACACACCAACACAACAAGTAGAGGCAGCACCGCGGAAGTAAGATGCCGGGACATGTTGGGCATCTGCCGCTCACTCTCTCTTCCTTCCCTCCTCCTTCCGCTGGATCCGGTCACGCGGCGACGGTATTCTGTGCGGGGTGCCTTCACTGCAGAAACACGTGAGAGCATATAAATATGTGTGTGTGGTTCGACTGTGTGTGTTGTTGGTCCTTTCAAAGCCTTCGAATTTCACAGTAGCTATTCGCGCTTGGTCGTGGCTTCCTTCCTAGCCTGAGTGTGTTTGTGTGCAAGAAATCAAAGTAATATCTAAAACGCACCAAAAAAGAACGTGGAAGAGAAGTGGGTGGCACCACCATCCACAGTGTAACACAACAGCGTCGTCGTAACCGCTACAGTAATTAATCTCCCCGTCAACAACGCCTCAGCACTGTGAAGCCACACACAAAAGCAGAGGCACTGACTTTTGCGCACGGGTCAATACACCCTCCGGCAAACGGCCCCAACCAACAGACAGAAGAAATTAAAGCCAGCAAAATCCCATGTGCTGCGGGATCCTTGCAAGCAGCGTTCCCTCACTGCAGGACCCTTAAAGCGTTCCTTGCTGCAACATCCCCCGCAACCCGCTCTGTGTGTTGGTGGATTTTCCCGTTCATCGAAAGAAAAACAGCGAGATGCTTCGGCAGGGATCGAAGACACACAGAGCACACCGTCGACGCGATCACCGAGCGCAGACACTCGTGAAGTGAGATCACACAACCGTGATCCCTCCATCTACTCTCCTGGAAGTGGAGGAGGCATGAAATGTCCTCCTCTCTACAGTAGTCCTGAAACGCAAAAACACTCCGCAGGACATCCCGCGCAGCCACGGCCTCCTCAGCAGGGCGACAGTCCACGCCGACGCACCGCTCCTCAAGAGGTCGCCAGACCCGGTAAGGCAAGCAAAAGGGAAACCAGCAATTTGGTCAAGACGTTCAGCAAAATGAGGCGCAGCACTCGGGTAGGC
>NW_915518.1:0-1563 GCF_000209065.1 Trypanosoma cruzi
AACGACCGCCGAGTGCGCTCCCTGTGGGCAGGATCTCGCGAAATTCCTCCAAGCAGCGGATAGTTCCGGGTTGTTTGGCGTCCAGTGTGTGAACACGCAAACAGACATTGAAAGAGAGTGTCTCTGACCACCACCATTCATAATTCGAAACAAAAATTTAGACCACAGCGTGTGGTGCAGCAGCCGCTCGAAAACGATTATCCGAGTGCAGCACCGTTGTGGGCAGGATCTCGCGAAATTCCTCCAAGCAGCGGATAGTTCCGGGTTGTTTGGCGTTCAGTGTGTGAACACGCAAACAGACATTGAAAGAGAGTGTCTCTGACCACCACCATTCATAATTCGAAACAAAAACATAGACCACAGCGTGTGGTGCAGCAGCCGCTCGAAAACGATCCGCCGAGTGCAGCACCCCTGTGGGCAGGAGCTCGCGAAATTCCTCCAAGCAGCGGATAGTTCCGGGTTGTTTGGCGTTCAGTGTGTGAACACGCAAACAGACATTGAAAGAGAGTGTCTCTGACCACCACCATTCATAATTCGAAACAAAAATTTAGACCACAGCGTGCGGTGCAGCAGCCGCTCGAAAACGATTATCCGACTGCAGCACCCCTGTGGGCAGGAGCTCGCGAAATTTCTCCAAGCAGCGGATAGTTCCGGGTTGTTTGGCGTTCAGTGTGTGAACACGCAAACAGACATTGAAAGAGAGTGTCTCTGACCACCACCATTCATAATTCGAAACAAAAATTTAGACCACAACGTGTGGTGCAGCAGCCGCTCGAAAACGATCCGCCGAGTGCAGCACCCCTGTGGGCAGGATCTCGCGAAATTCCTCCAAGCAGCGGATAGTTCCGGGTTGTTTGGCGTCCAGTGTGTGAACACGCAAACAGACATTGAAAGAGAGTGCCTCTGACCACCACCATTCATAATTCGAAACAAAAATTTAGACCACAGCGTGTGGTGCAGCAGCCGCTCGAAAACGATTATCCGAGTGCAGCACCCCTGTGGGCAGGAGCTCGCGAAATTCCTCCAAGCAGCGGATAGTTCCGGGTTGTTTGGCGTTCAGTGTGTGAACACGCAAACAGACATTGAAAGAGAGTGTCTCTGACCACCACCATTCATAATTCGAAACAAAAATTTAGACCACAACGTGTGGTGCAGCCGCCGCTCGAAAACGATCCGCCGAGTGCAGCACCCCTGTGGGCAGGAGCTCGCGAAATTCCTCCAAGCAGCGGATAGTTCCGGGTTGTTTGGCGTTCAGTGTGTGAACACGCAAACAGACATTGAAAGAGAGTGTCTCTGACCACCACCATTCATAATTCGAAACAAAAATTTAGACCACAACGTGTGGTGCAGCAGCCGCTCGAAAACGATCCGCCGAGTGCAGCACCCCTGTGGGCAGGATCTCGCGAAATTCCTCCAAGCAGCGGATAGTTCCGGGTTGTTTGGCGTTCAGTGTGTGAACACGCAAACAGACAGTGAAAGAGAGTGTCTCTGACCACCACCATTCATAATTCGAAACAAAAATTTAGACCACAGCGTGTGGTGCAGCAGCTGCTCGAAAACGAT
>NW_915519.1:0-1563 GCF_000209065.1 Trypanosoma cruzi
GGCCACGCGACAAGAACAGAGACGACCCTTACGAGGCGAATGTTCCTCTTTTACACATTTCCCATTATTTGCCACCTGTGATGGCTGAGGCCGCTTCCTGCCTGGATGTAAGGTCGTCCTTCATAATCTCTTTACCGCGGGAGACTCGGCATCTCTCTCGATGCCACGTGGAGGACGGCACGCTGGTGGAGCTCACACGGCTCCCTATGGGATACAAGGCCAGCCCAGAAATTCTCCAGATTATTACTTCAGCAATTGCGGGGGTGACGACGGTGGTTCACCCCCTCTGGGCCGCACCTCCATTGGTGCGTATCGACGTATGGATCGATAATATACGCATTGCAGGGTCGAAAAGCGACGCGACATTGTGGGAGACCCAGGTGCTTCGTAATGCGGACAGTTGTCACGCATCCATGGGGAAGAACGCGAATCGGGCGCCACGCAGTACACCTTTCTTGGGGTGCAGTTTGGTCACACTCACCGGGCGGTATCCCTGAGTGAGAAGTTTGTCCGCTCTGTACGCGCCATGCCGGCGCTTAATTCTTTGACCATCGCGGAAATGGAGGTTATGGCGTCATGCTTTTTGTATGCGGCTGCCATTTTGGGCACGCGTTTATGCGACTACTACTTTTTTATCAAGGCAGTGCGACGACGATTGTCCGCACTTAACCGGGGAATTGTGCAGGAGACATCCCCGGCGAACCTACCGCCGTCAGCGGTTGGTTTGGGCGAGAGATTGCGACACACCGTCGAAAAATCGTAAGCGAATCATCAAGCCCACGGAGAAGGCATCGGCCGCCGTCACGGATGCGTCGCTCAATGGATGGGGAGCCGTTTTTATTCCAGATTCAAGCAATGTTAAAAATTGCCGGAGGAAAATGGAAGAAGATGCCTTTTCGCATCATGCAGGCCGAGGCACGCGCGGTACGCTTAGCCTTATCGGCTTTTTCTGCCATCTTGCCATCCACCATGGACGTTTGGGTGGACAACACTTCGCTGCAAGGAGCTGCGAATAAAGGCAGCTCAAAATCACACGCTATGACGTGGGAGCTGCAACGGATATTTGAGTTTTTTGACTCTCGCGGAATACAGGCAACATTTGCCTACGTGCGGTCTGCAGAAAACCCTGCAGACGGCATATCACGCGGTCGTGTTTTTACACTTCAGGACTTGGCGAAGGGGTGGAACTTGCGAAGGGGAGCGGCGGGGTCTTGTGGTTGGAGGACCCCAAAGTCTGCCACTTCGTAAGCAATAATATTTTAAATCCTGAGGACAAAGGACCATGCTGGTGGTCCACAGAATTCTATATATTGAATGAGAATAAAACATTGAAGCAATTAAATAAAGAAACTTTTTTCCTAACTTTTTTGGTTTCCATAGATAATTTCAGGATCCGGCCAGCTCCCGGAAGATTATTCTGTCTCTTTTTCCCGCCCCACTCCCGGGTGGGGGACTATTTGAACAGGCAGGCCGCCGCGCTGTTTGTCTTGTTTTGTGCGTGGCGGGGTGTTTTTATTTTAGCCGCTTGGGACGAGGACGCAGGGCTGGCAGAAGACGGCAATG
>NW_915520.1:0-1563 GCF_000209065.1 Trypanosoma cruzi
CCAGTGTGTGAACACGCAAACAGATATTGACAGAGAGTGCCTCTGACTCCCACCATTCATAATTGGAAACAAAAATTTGGACCACAACGTGTGATGCAGCCACTGCTCGAAAACGATCAGCCGAGTGCAGCACCCGTGTGAGCAAGAGCTCGCGAAATTCCTCCAAGCAGCGGATAATTCAGGGTTGTTTGGTGTCCAGTGTGTGAACACGCAAACAGATAGTGACAGAGAGTGCCTCTGACTCCCACCATTCATAATTGGAAACAAAAATTTGGACCACAACGTGTGATGCAGCCACTGCTCGAAAACGATCAGCCGAGTGCAGCACCCGTGTGGGCAAGAGCTCGCGAAATTCCTCCAAGCAGCGGATAGTTCAGGGTTGTTTGGTGTCCAGTGTGTGAACACGCAAACAGATAGTGACAGAGAGTGCCTCTGACTCCCACCATTCATAATTGGAAACAAAAATTTGGACCACAACGTGTGATGCAGCCACTGCTCGAAAACGATCAGCCGAGTGCAGCACCCGTGTGGGCAAGAGCTCGCGAAATTCCTCCAAGCAGCGGATAGTTCAGGGTTGTTTGGTGTCCAGTGTGTGAACACGCAAACAGATAGTGACAGAGAGTGCCTCTGACTCCCACCATTCATAATTTGGAAACAAAAATTTGGACCACAACGTGTGATGCAGCCACTGCTCGAAAACGATCAGCCGAGTGCAGCACCCGTGTGGGCAAGAGCTCGCGAAATTCCTCCAAGCAGCGGATAGTTCAGGGTTGTTTGGTGTCCAGTGTGTGAACACGCAAACAGATAGTGACAGAGAGTGCCTCTGACTCCCACCATTCATAATTGGAAACAAAAATTTGGACCACAACGTGTGATGCAGCCACTGCTCGAAAACGATCAGCCGAGTGCAGCACCCGTGTGGGCAAGAGCTCGCGAAATTCCTCCAAGCAGCGGATAATTCAGGGTTGTTTGGTGTCCAGTGTGTGAACACGCAAACAGATAGTGACAGAGAGTGCCTCTGACTCCCACCATTCATAATTGGAAACAAAAATTTGGACCACAACGTGTGATGCAGCCACTGCTCGAAAACGATCAGCCGAGTGCAGCACCCGTGTGAGCAAGAGCTCGCGAAATTCCTCCAAGCAGCGGATAGTTCAGGGTTGTTTGGTGTCCAGTGTGTGAACACGCAAACAGATAGTGACAGAGAGTGCCTCTGACTCCCACCATTCATAATTGGAAACAAAAATTTGGACCACAACGTGTGATGCAGCCACTGCTCGAAAACGATCAGCCGAGTGCAGCACCCGTGTGGGCAAGAGCTCGCGAAATTCCTCCAAGCAGCGGATAGTTCAGGGTTGTTTGGTGTCCAGTGTGTGAACACGCAAACAGATAGTGACAGAGAGTGCCTCTGACTCCCACCATTCATAATTGGAAACAAAAATTTGGACCACAACGTGTGATGCAGCCACTGCTCGAAAACGATCAGCCGAGTGCAGCACCCGTGTGGGCAAGAGCTCGCGAAATTCCTCCAAGCAGCGGATAGTTCAGGGTTGTTTGGTGTCC
>NW_915521.1:0-1563 GCF_000209065.1 Trypanosoma cruzi
CCTTCGACATTATAAAGCTCTGTATGACACTTTGAAACAACGGAAGGCTCACGAACCTGACGACTGCCCAGGTGGAACGAGCTCTGGCTCCTTGGAATGCCACGGCGCATTCCATAAAACGCGGTGTGTTGCGGCACGCTGCTCCAATCGTGGAGACGCACAATTTGGACCCACAGCTGATCTCGCAGTTGGCGAAGCACGTCGACCCGTTCGACCTTCCCCAGAACACGGTTCGATATTTGGGGAAGTGCACCACAATGCTGACCCAGGTGTCGTCGCTGGCCGCATTGATGTGAAGGGAGAAGCTGCGGAAGGGCAGGAACCCTGGCTGAGAGCGGAGGAGCTTTTTTCCATGATTTTTACCATTATTCTGCCACAATTACGAGACGCGCGACAAGGACGCGTCTGGCCACTCCACAAGATGAACGAAACATCCCGCTACAGCAGGTCAACGTGCCTGTACTGAATCCCGTGTGGATCAAGAGCCGGTTGAGCCCGGCTACCTTGGAG
The DNA here is from genome assembly GCF_000209065.1 of Trypanosoma cruzi. Lineage (NCBI taxonomy): Eukaryota > Euglenozoa > Kinetoplastea > Trypanosomatida > Trypanosomatidae > Trypanosoma > Trypanosoma cruzi. The sequence goes on from NW_915521.1 coordinate 511, forward strand.
AGACTCGTGCAAGCATGGGGACTCGTCGGGCGGTCCCCTTTCCCTCTGCCCTTCTCCGGTAAAGCGTGCGAAACTCCACGAAGCATTCCAACCGCTGACGCGCGATAGTTACGAAAAGCAGGAATTATCGAGGACGCTTCGTCCACAATAACAGGCGGATGGATAATACCCTTTCTCGGTTGTGGAGGAGAAAACCACCGGTTTACGACGACGATGGATCGCGTGGCCACGCGACAAGAACAGAGACGACCCTTATGAGGCGAATGTTCCTCTTTTACACATTTCCCATTATTTGCCACCTGCGATGGCTGAGGCCGTTTCCTGCCTGGATGTAAAGTCGTCCTTCATAATCTCTTTACCGCGGGAGACTCGGCATCTCTTCCGATGCCGTGTGGAGGACGGCACGCTGGTGGAGCTGACACGGCTCCCTATGGGATACAAGGCCGGCCCAGAAATCCTCCAGATTATTACTTCGGCGATTGCGGGGGTGACGACGGTGGTTCAGCGCCTCTGGGGCGCACCTCCATTGGTGCGTGCCGACGTTCGGATCGATAATATACGCATTGCAGGGTCGAAAAGCGATGCGACATTGTGGGAGGACCGCGAATCGGGTGCTGCGCATTGCAACTTTCTGGGGGTGCAGTTTGATCATACTCGCCAGGCGGTGTCTCTGAGTGACAAGTTTGTCCTGTCTGTACGCGCCATGCCGGCAATGAATTCACCAGCCATCGCGGGAGTGGAGGTTGTGGCGTCACGCTTTTAGTATGCGGCTGCCACTTTGTGCACGCGTTTATATGGCAACTACGTTTTCAGAAAGGCAGTGCGACGACGATTATCCGCACTTAGCCGGGGATTGTGCTGGAGACATCCCCGGCGAACCTTCCGCCGTCAGAGGCTGGTTTGGGCGAGAGATTACGACAAATGATCGAGAATAACCGTAAGAGAAACAGCAAGCCCACGGAAAAGGCATCGGCTGTCATCACCAGTGATGCATCACTCCATGGATGGGACCCGTTTTTATTACACAATCAGGCGACGTTAAAATTCCCGGGG
>NW_915522.1:0-1563 GCF_000209065.1 Trypanosoma cruzi
TCTCGGAAATTTGTCGCAGGGGAATAACAGCGATGCCGGCACCATGTGTGGGAGCGGAATGCTGCTGCCGCTGCTTCTTCTGTTGGGACTGTGGGTGTTTGCGGCTCTGTGAGGAGTGACTGGCTACCGCGTGGGACACTTGCGACTTCCTCAGCAGCGACACACACACGGTAATTAATTTCTCTTCTTTAGTAACTTTTATTTTACTTTTTCCCTGTTTGCTTTTTTGTGCGTTTTATATCCCCATCCTTTTTTTTTTTGCTTTTGGGGGCAATCACTATGGACGTGTTTTCTTTTCTACTCTTCCCTCTTTAATTGTTTCTTCTGCACTCTTCCTGTGAGGGGTGCCGTGTGTTTCCCGCCCAACTGCTCCACTCGCACACCACCGACACGCTCATGACGACGGCCCTGTGCGCCTCGCCTGCTGCACGCATGAGGAGGGGCCGCGACGAACGGCGCGCTGAGGGAGCCGTGACGTGTGGGCGTGCGACGAGGGCCTGTGGGGCGGAGCACACATTTCTTCCCTCTTGTTTTGTTTTCTTTGCGGCCAGGGCGGGCAGACACCCGCAGCGCCACACACACAGCCACACCCTGCCGCCGTGTTTTTCTTTAAGGATTTGTTTTGCTTCTCGTGTTTATTTCGTGCGGTGGCGCACCCTTCGGTGTCGGCCTCGTGAGCATTTCTCTCCCCTCCGATGATTTCTTTTTCTTTGCTGCGCTCACTCTCCCGATGGAGTGACGCGACTCCCGTCATGTCTGCGTGCTTCTCTCAGTCCCCACACACACACGAGTGACTGTGCTCTGCGGGCCGCACTCACGCGCCGATGAGAGGGCTGAGGGGAGCAGCAACACGCAGATGACCCCATGAAATATAAACGATGTGCGGACACACGGAGGGTCGGACGGTTGAAGCACACGCAACCATCTTTTTAATTTTATTTTGCGGGCAAAATACATGCAGACAGTTTGGTGTGGCCACACGGCAGCCAGGCGATCTTTTTCTTATTTTAAAATTTGTGTGGAGCAGTAATGGACGATTTCTTTTCATTTATAATTATTTTGTGTGATGGGGTTTACATAAGACGAAGGGGGACGTTTTTTTGTTTTCAATAAATATTGTGTGAATTGCCGCTGCTTCGGCTGCAGTGCAGTCATGAGTTTGAGCGGTCTTCTTGTTGTTGTTTCCGTTATGCGTCTCCGCTGTACATTTTTTTGCGTCGCTCCACATACTCTGCTCCCTCTTTTCCACTTCTTTGCTTTGTGTTTCTGCAGGCACACACACACAAGATGCACGTTGCAGTGGATATGAATGCACCTTTTGTAGTGCATGCTGGCAGTTGCGTGTGGCGGCTGTTGTCGTCTTCCGTGGCCATGAGGAGGGGAGAGGGAGCGCACCCCGAGTCTATTTTCCTGTGGGTGTGATGCACCGCGTGTGACTGCGTTGAGATGGGCTCCGTGTCCCATTGATGGCGGGATGGCAGGAAATTTTGTGCCGCGTGATGGATGGATGAGGGCTCGCTTGCTCCGTGTGCGTTGTGTGGTGGCCGCGGGATTTTGCCATTT
>NW_915523.1:0-1564 GCF_000209065.1 Trypanosoma cruzi
ACTTCACGTACGGCTCGTACTCGTCGACCATTGCGCATATGACAAGCAACTGGTCACCACCGTCCGACCTGCGCCCGATCATCTACGGCATGTGCAACGAGCTAAGGGGCTCTCCTGTGACGAATTACGGAGAAGAGCTCAATATTGGGGCGCCCGTGACGGCACTGGACTGTGGTGCGTGCACCGTGGAGGCCGTGTGCTTCGCTGCGAGGACGAGCAGCATCAGCGGCTGTGAGTGTGTGTGTGCTGCTGGTGGCCACGGTGACACGTGTTTGCCAGCTGCGGTTCCGGACGGCCTTGGGCCGCTCCCGCTCCCCGATGCGGACGACACGGAGGTCCGCTGCGTGCACGGTGGCAGCATCAGCTCCGTGGACTATCCTGATCCCGGTGTGCGTGGTCTGTGCTTTGTCAGCGTGACCTTCACCGCCGCGATTGTGCTGGACCTGTTGCATTTTGACGCACCACAACAGGCACTCAACATCACGCTGCTGCAGTGCGTCCTCGTGGGACTGTCGATCAAGGGGAGTGGTGTGCGTGTGCACGTGAGCGTGACATCTTCGATGCTAGATTTTGGTGAGCTGGAGTTTGGGGGTGATTTTGGCGCGAGCTCCCAGATACTGGTGGCTGGCAGTACTCTTGCGACGACGTCGAGCTATGCCATTTTATTTGTGAAGTTTACTCTCAGTGCGTACTCGACGCTGCTGCTACTTGACAACCGCATCGAGGGGAATAGGTACGCAGTTTATTTCATCAATGCTGTTGTTGTTGATGGTGGCGGTATCATTGCGAAGGGGAATACGCTGAGCACAAATGAGGAGGATGACGGTGAGGAATCGTCTGTTTGCGTTCATGCTGTTGATGTGAGGAACGGCGGCTACTTTGACGTGGAGAACAACACGATGAGGTCAGTCAATGGCGTTATTCTTTTTGGGAATACCATCGTGAGGTCCGCGGGGCTGCTGCGGGTGGCGGACTGCACTTTCATTGGCAGGACGGAAGTTTTTGATCCCGCGCTGGTGAGTGTGCCTGACTCTGTGACACTCGAGGGCGGTGCGCAGTGGCGTGTGGAGGGCAACAGCGTGGGTGCAGCCTCAGTATTGAGTTTTCCGGATTCCTGGGAAAAGGTTCAGCTGTCAGGCAGCGGCACCACCGTGGTGCTTGCACACAACCGTCAGGTGGACGATATTTATCCCTTTGCTGATCTTTCTCTGCCACAGACAATTGTTGAGTTACCCGCGAGGATTGTGTTTGGGTGCAACCTGCAGGGCGCTGAGGAGGTGTCGTACGACGGTGTGTTTCCGGAGGAAGTGGTGGTGTTTAGTTGTGGCACATGCAACGACGACGCGGCGTGCTACATGCCCGGGACGGAGTTGGTGGACCGCAGCTCGTGCTCGTGCAGCTGCAAGGACGGATGGCATGGCGCGTCGTGTCTTCCCTTCGAGGTGCCCGACACGGTTGTGCCGCCTTTGCCGGAGAGAGCCGTTGACGGTGACACGAGCTGCGTGGTGAACCGGACGCTGACGAGCCTCGCGCTGAACATGTGGGAAGCGTACCACTGCTACGT
>NW_915524.1:0-1564 GCF_000209065.1 Trypanosoma cruzi
TCCAGTGTGTGAACACGCAAACAGACATTGAAAGAGAGTGTCTCTGACCACCACCATTCATAATTCGAAACAAAAATTTAGACCACAGCGTGTGGTGCAGCAGCCGCTCGAAAACGATTATCCGAGTGCAGCACCGTTGTGGGCAGGAGCTCGCGAAATTCCTCCAAGCAGCGGATAGTTCCGGGTTGTTTGGCGTCCAGTGTGTGAACACGCAAACAGACATTGAAAGAGAGTGTCTCTGACCACCACCATTCATAATTCGAAACAAAAACATAGACCACAGCGTGTGGTGCAGCAGCCGCTCGAAAACGATTATCCGAGTGCAGCACCGTTGTGGGCAGGAGCTCGCGAAATTCCTCCAAGCAGCGGATAGTTCCGGGTTGTTTGGCGTCCAGTGTGTGAACACGCAAACAGACATTGAAAGAGAGTGTCTCTGACCACCACCATTCATAATTCGAAACAAAAACATAGACCACAGCGTGTGGTGCAGCAGCCGCTCGAAAACGATTATCCGAGTGCAGCACCGTTGTGGGCAGGAGCTCGCGAAATTCCTCCAAGCAGCGGATAGTTCCGGGTTGTTTGGCGTTCAGTGTGTGAACACGCAAACAGACATTGAAAGAGAGTGTCTCTGACCACCACCATTCATAATTCGAAACAAAAACATAGACCACAGGGTGTGGTGCAGCAGCCGCTCGAAAACGATTATCCGAGTGCAGCACCCCTGTGGGCAGGATCTCGCGAAATTCCTCCAAGCAGCGGATAGTTCCGGGTTGTTTGGCGTCCAGTGTGTGAACACGCAAACAGACATTGAAAGAGAGTGTCTCTGACCACCACCATTCATAATTCGAAACAAAAATTTAGACCACAACGTGTGGTGCAGCAGCCGCTCGAAAACGATCCGCCGAGTGCAGCACCCCTGTGGGCAGGATCTCGCGAAATTCCTCCAAGCAGCGGATAGTTCCGGGTTGTTTGGCGTTCAGTGTGTGAACACGCAAACAGACATTGAAAGAGAGTGTCTCTGACCACCACCATTCATAATTCGAAACAAAAATTTAGACCACAACGTGTGGTGCAGCAGCCGCTCGAAAACGATCCGCCGAGTGCAGCACCCCTGTGGGCAGGAGCTCGCGAAATTCCTCCAAGCAGCGGATAGTTCCGGGTTGTTTGGCGTTCAGTGTGTGAACACGCAAACAGACATTGAAAGAGAGTGTCTCTGACCACCACCATTCATAATTCGAAACAAAAATTTAGACCACAACGTGTGGTGCAGCAGCCGCTCGAAAACGATCCGCCGAGTGCAGCACCCCTGTGGGCAGGATCTCGCGAAATTCCTCCAAGCAGCGGATAGTTCCCGGGTTGTTGGCGTTCAGTGTGTGAACACGCAAACAGACATTGAAAGAGAGTGTCTCTGACCACCACCATTCATAATTCGAAACAAAAATTTAGACCACAGCGTGCGGTGCAGCAGCCGCTCGAAAACGATTATCCGACTGCAGCACCCCTGTGGGCAGGAGCTCGCGAAATTCCTCCAAGCAGCGGATAGTACCGGGTTGTTTGGCGTCCA
>NW_915525.1:0-1564 GCF_000209065.1 Trypanosoma cruzi
ACAAAAATTTAGACCACAGCGTGTGGTGCAGCAGCCGCTCGAAAACGATCTGCCGAGTGCAGCACCCATGTGGGCAAGATCTCGCGAAACTCCTCCAAGCAGCGGATAGTTCAGGGTTGTTTGGCGTTCAGTGTGTGAACACGCAAACAGACATTGAAAGAGAGTGCCTCTGACCACCACCATTCATAATTCGAAACAAAAATTTAGACCACAACGTGTGGTGCAGCAGCCGCTCGAAAACGATCTGCCGAGTGCAGCACCCTTGTGGGCAAGATCTCGCGAAACTCCTCCAAGCAGCGTATAGTTCAGGGTTGTTTGGCGTCCAGTGTGTGAACACGCAAACAGATAGTGAAAGAGAGTGCCTCTGACCACCACCATTCATAATTCGAAACAAAAATTTAGACCACAGCGTGTGGTGCAGCAGCCGCTCGAAAACGATCCGCCGACTGCAGCACCCTTGTGGGCAAGATCTCGCGAAACTCCTCCAAGCAGCGGATAGTTCAGGGTTGTTTGGCGTCCAGTGTGTGAACACGCAAACAGACATTGAAAGAGAGTGCCTCTGACCACCACCATTCATAATTCGAAACAAAAATTTAGACCACAACGTGTGGTGCAGCAGCCGCTCGAAAACGATCCGCCGAGTGCAGCACCCATGTGGGCAAGATATCGCGAAACTCCTCCAAGCAGCGGATAGTTCAGGGTTGTTGGCGTTCAGTGTGTGAACACGCAAACAGACATTGAAAGAGAGTGCCTCTGACCACCACCATGCATAATTCGAAACAAAAATTTAGACCACAACGTGTGGTGCAGCAGCCACTCGAAAACGATCCGCCGACTGCAGCACCCTTGTGGGCAAGATCTCGCGAAATTCCTCCAAGCAGCGGATAGTTCAGGGTTGTTTGGCGTCCAGTGTGTGAACACGCAAACAGACATTGAAAGAGAGTGTCTCTGACCACCACCATTCATAATTCGAAACAAAAATTTAGACCACAGCGTGTGGTGCAGCAGCCACTCGAAAACGATCCGCCGACTGCAGCACCCTTGTGGGCAAGATCTCGCGAAATTCCTCCAAGCAGCGGATAGTTCAGGGTTGTTTGGCGTTCAGTGTGTGAACACGCAAACAGACATTGAAAGAGAGTGTCTCTGACCACCACCATTCATAATTCGAAACAAAAATTTAGACCACAGCGTGTGGTGCAGCAGCCACTCGAAAACGATCCGCCGACTGCAGCACCCTTGTGGGCAAGATCTCGCGAAACTCCTCCAAGCAGCGGATAGTTCAGGGTTGTTTGGCGTCCAGTGTGTGAACACGCAAACAGACATTGAAAGAGAGTGCCTCTGACCACCACCATTCATAATTCGAAACAAAAATTTAGACCACAGCGTGTGGTGCAGCAGCCGCTCGAAAACGATTATCCGACTGCAGCACCCTTGTGGGCAAGATCTCGCGACATTCCTCCAAGCAGCGGATAGTTCAGGGTTGTTTGGCGTCCCAGTGTGTGAACACGCAAACAGACATTGAAAGAGAGTGCCTCTGACCACCACCATTCATAATTCGAAACAC
>NW_915526.1:0-1564 GCF_000209065.1 Trypanosoma cruzi
TGCGTGCGGGACGTGCGTGTGGATGTGGAGGTGAGCGCCGGTGTCGGGACGTCGGTGGCGTGCTACGTTGGTGTGACCTTTGCGGCGGACGTCGTGGTGGACGTGGGGTCGATGTCAGGGAGCGTGCGCAACGTGACGCTGGCGAACTGCACGTTTGTGCGCGGAGCGAGCCTGTACGTTGTTGGGTGGCGGTCCGACTTGTCTGCTGGCGAGCGCGTCGATGTGTTGATCAGCGGGCTTGAGTCGCGCTCCGGCGGCGGCGTGGTGGTAGCGAACCGATTTCCGCCGGGCTCGCGCGTCACTGTGGTGGACTCGGTGCTGATTGCAGAGAAGCGTGTTGCGTACCGCGGAGACCACGGCCTTGGCGATGCCTCCGCGTGCCTTGTGGTGCAGAACGTGAATCTGACTGGGAGCGTGCTGACCATTGCGCGCACGCAGGTGGCGGCTGTGTTCCACGACGCTGTTGGCGTGTTGTTTGTTGGCGGCGTGGCGCTGTCGTCGCGCGGTGCGCTGTACGTGGACGGGCTGTCGGTGCAGACGGCGCTGGGGCTGTGCGTGTCGGTGGAGGGCGGTGTTGCTGCCAGCGGCGGCTCCGTGGTGGCGTTTGTTGACAGCGACTTCCTGCTGTGCGAGCACGTGGTGTCTGTGCGTGGGGCTGTGAGCGTGTCGGGCTCCGCTGTGGCGCTTGTGCGGAGCGACTTTTTGTCGACGGAGGACTACGCGGTGGCGTTTTATTCGACGGTGAGCCTGGATGGTGGGTCGATGCTGCTGGCGAAGGGCAACGTGCACGACGGCGTCTCGAGGGAGATGCTCTACGCCGCTGGCGCTGTGACCGTTGTTGAGAGCACGCTGAGCTTTGTGCGCAACCGAGCGCTGCTGCCGCGGATGCTGTCGCTGAGCCTGTCGCTTGCGGCTGGGGCGCATTTGAGGGTGGCGTGCAACGACGCTGGTGGCCGTGTCCTGTCGACGGCGGAGGAGTACGCAGCGGCTGGTTTTGGCGACGCTGGGAGCATCGACGTTGTTGGGTGCGACGCGTGCGACAGGGACACGCACTGCTACGCGCCCGGGACGGCGGCGGCGAGCATGAGGAACGGTGTGTGCGTTTGCCTGTGCGGCAGCGGCGGGTACGGCGAGACGTGCGTGCCTGTGGGAGCTCCCGCGCTGCCGCCCGCTGTGGGCACTGCGTCGAGTGTGTTCGTCCGCGAGGGCGTGACGGTGCGGTCTGTGTTCGTTCTGCCTGCCGGCGCGAGCGAGGTGACGCTGCGCCACGTTTTGCTGGACGGCGTGAGTCCGGTGCTCTACGTGCCGTGGATGGCGCGGGACGGCGTGCGGATTGTCGTGCAGAACGTGTCGCTGAAGAACGGTGCCGTGCTGTACGTGATGGGCGGTGGAGCGTTGCGCGGTGCGGGAGCGGCGGGGAGCGACGAGAGCGGGCCGGTGGAGCTGTCCGTGTGCGATGTGGAGGCGCTGAACGGTGCGCTTGTGCTGACCGGCACGTTCCCCGCGGGGTCCGTGCTGACGGTGACGGACTCCCTGCTGGTTGCCGCGAGGTCGACGCCGCTTG
>NW_915527.1:0-1564 GCF_000209065.1 Trypanosoma cruzi
GCGTGCGTGCCTGTGGGAGCTCCCGCGCTGCCGCTTGCCGTGGTCACCGCGTCGAGTGTGTTCGTCCGCGAGAACTTGACGGTGCATTCGGTGTTCGTTGTGCCTGCCGGTGCGAGCGAGGTGACGCTGCGCCACGTTGTGCTGGACGGCGTGAGTCCTGTGCTCTACGTGCCGTGGATGGCGCGAGGCGGCGTGCGGATCGTTGTGCAGAACGTGTCGCTGCGTAACGGCGCCGTGCTGTACGTGATGGGCGGTGGAGCGTTGGGCGGTGCTGCGGGGAGCGACGAGAGCGGCCCGGTGGAGCTGTCCGTGTGCGATGTGGAGGCGCTGAACGGTGCGCTTGTGCTGACCGGCACGTATCCCGCGGGGTCTGTGCTGACGGTGAAGGACTCCCTGCTGGTTGCCGCGAGGCCGACGCCGCTTGTGTATCTTCCCGGCTCGCAGTCCTCGCCGTACGCACCGGTGCTGGTGCTGTCGGGCCTGCGGCTCGTGCGGTCCGTGCTGGTTGTGTCCGGCGTTGCTCTCGTGACGGTGATGACTGGTGGGCGGACGGTGGTGGTGGACGGCGCGGTGCTGGAGCTTGTCGGTGGCGGTGTCGCGCTGGACGCGGCTGTGTTCGGTGGCGAATATGCGTTGTACGCGAGTGCGCGCGTGGTTGCGTCGGAGGGCGCTGTGCTGCGCGTGTCGGGGAGCCAGGTGTACGCCGCGCATGGGTTGGTGTTCGAGAGCGGTGTGGAGGCCAACGCGTCCGCCGTCGTAGTGAATGACAACGCCGGTGTGCTGACGGACGGCGCGCTGCTGGTGCTGCGGGGGTCGGCGTCGTTTGTGTCCGGGTCGTGGCTGTCGGTGCGCGGCAACAGCATCAGCGGCAGACTTCTGTCGGTGCCGTCGTACCCGCGCAGTGCGGAGCTTGTGCAGAGCACGCTGACGCTCCACGGGAACGCCGGCAGCGGGCCCGTCGTGATGGACGGCACCGTTGCGCTCGGGGGCGCCGGCGGAAAGTTTGTCGTGGGGTGCCTGACGCTGAGCGGGCAGGCGCTGCAGCCGATGGAATACAGGTCCGCCGGCATCATCGGGGAATTCCGCCCCGTGGCGTGTGGCGTGTGCGACGCCGACGTGCGCTGCTTTGCAGCTGCGACGAGGGCGATGTCGGGGTCGTGCGGCTGCCGCTGTGCTGAGGACGGGTACGGGCTCGACTGCCTGCCGGTGTACCTGCCGCACGTGGACGGGTGCAACCGCACGCTCGCCCCGCCACTGCTGAGCCACACGGCGGCGCCGACGGAGACGCTGACACCGACGCCAACGTGGACGCCGGGCATGAGCGCGACGCACTACAGTCCGACGGAGACGCTGCAGGTGACAGAGACGGTAGCGCTGTCACCCACGCGGACCCCGACGGCGTCGGTGAGCAGCACTTTGCGGTGGAGCGACGTGGCGTGCCCGACACTCGCCGTGACGACGACGGCGGCTGGTGGGAGCCTGACGCAGAACGACATTCGCGGCGGTGGGAGCGCCGTCCCGACACGGCTGATGGTGGCGCTGCCGCCGCCGTTTCGGGGGCAGG
>NW_915528.1:0-1564 GCF_000209065.1 Trypanosoma cruzi
AACGTGTTGAACGCGTCGTCCTCCACACCAATCGTCTTGTCGGACGGCATCGCACCGTCGGGCTGGATACCGTGCTCCAGACAGAACAGCTCCCAGCACGCATTGCCAACCTGGCAACCGGCCTGACCGATGTGAATGCAAATCGCCTCACGCATCTTGAAAAGAAGGAGTTTATTTGAGGGTGTTTGAAGAGAAGCTCGAAAGCCTAGCTAGAACGAACTACCAAACGCGCAAGACGGGGAGAGTAAGAGAAAAGGCCAAAGCATTTCGCACACGCAGGCATACACACAGAGAGAGAGAGAGAAGGAAAGAGGAAGGCAAAAGTGCCAAGTAAACATAATATATATATATATATATATATATATATTTATATAAGAGCGGGTGCACCCGTTGACCAGCGACTTTGTACATCGCGTCCCGTCAGAGCAAGCAGTAAGAAGTAAAAAATGGAAGACATTGCCCAAAGACGGCGGCAGAAGGAGCAGCAGACAAACTCACGTGATAAAAGCTCGCAAAAGTGCCAGCGGCATGGAACGAGAGGGTGAGGGGCCAAAGAAGGAAAGGTGCGTCTGTACGCGTGTGGAGCGAGCGAGAGCGAGAGCGAGCCCATCCCCCACTTCCCCTGCTTCCCAAAGTAAAAACAAAACAAAAAAAGAGGCAACGAATGTCCACACACACACACACACACACACACACACACAGAAATGACCCTGCCGCCAGTCCCGCCTCGCCTCTCTAAAATCTCTCTCTCCTCCTCACCTCACCCCTCCTACCCGTCACCATCCGCCGTTCCCTTGGGGCTTCTTCACTCTGTACACACAACTCCCTGCCCTCTCTAGTCAACGGAGACACCCAGACAGAAAAAAAAATCACCGACCCAACAAAAAAGAAAAAAAAAAAGGGAAAGTCAAGTAATAAAAAGAAAAAGAGATGCGCCCGGAAAAAAAAAAGCCGACAGGACGAGCGTTGTCTGTACTGCGGCCCTCAAACGCCCCCTCCCGTCGTGCCTCGTAGCAGCAGCCAACCTACCTAGTACTGCTCCTCCTCGTCGAACTCACCTTCCTCCTCAATGGTGGCGTCCTGGTACTGCTGGTACTCCGACACAAGATCGTTCATGTTGGACTCCGCCTCGGTGAACTCCATCTCGTCCATGCCCTCGCCCGTGTACCAGTGCAAGAACGCCTTGCGGCGGAACATCGCCGTGAACTGCTCGCCCACGCGGCGAAACATCTCCTGGATGCAGGTGTTGTTGCCGACAAAGGTGACGGCCATCTTCAGGCCCTTGGGCGGGATGTCGCAGATGGAGGACTTGATGTTGTTCGGGATCCACTCAATGAAGTAGGACGAGTTCTTGTTCTGCACGTTGAGCATCTGCTCGTCCACCTCCTTCGTCGACATGCGGCCGCGGAAGAGCGCAGACGCCGTCAGGTAGCGACCGTGGCGCGGGTCTGCAGCCTGCATCATGTTCTTTGCATCGAACATCTGCTGCGTCAGCTCTGGCACGGACAGACCTCGTACTGCTGCGAGCCGCGGCTCGTGAGCGGGGCAAAGCCCATCATGAAGA
>NW_915529.1:0-1564 GCF_000209065.1 Trypanosoma cruzi
GCAGCGCCACACACACAGCCACACCCTGCCGCCGTGTTTTTCTTTTTTTTGTTTCTTTTGTTTTGTGGATGGGTGTGTGCCGCTGCGACCGTGCGGTGATGGAGGGCGGAGAGCTGTGCCGGACGTATTGCCGACGGACCACTGTGCATCCTCACTTTCTTCTTTACTTAATGGCTGTCTGCTGCACTCTGTAATGAGCGAAGTGTTTGTCCTCTTTTTTTTTCTTTACTGCCCACACGCGGTGCCGGCTCCGCTGCTGTGCGTCCCATGGACTGCATGAAACGACGATTGGAAGAACAGGCCGGATGCCGCGTGAAATGTTGGGGATGCTGTGTGGGCTGGTGGAACAGTAAAGTCTTTTATTGACTTCTTTTTATTGTTGAGGGCAATATTTATACACAAACACACGGTCATATTGTTGTGGTCGGCACATGAAATAAACGTCTTTCCGAATCATTGTTTTTACTTTTTTATGTTGTTTGGGAGTTCTTCTGGACTCTCACCTTTTTTTCTTTTTTGTTTTTGGTAAATCACTGCGGTTCATTTTCTTTGTTTTTGCTGTGTTCACTGTCGCTGAGTGTCTCCGCGTCCCGTTGAGTGCCCCACTGCTGGCTGTGCTGTTGACATGTCCTCATTTCTTTTTTCCTGCTAGAGGCATCGATGTTCCGCGACGACGATTGTTTGTGTTCCCCATTGCGATGGCACGAGGGTGACTGGGCGCCGGCCTGCTGAGTGCACTCGGAGGGAGAAGATGGTGTGCGCCGTGCCTCACTGTGAGTGTGGGACGCCAATCCACCACTACCTGCTGTGGGTGCCAATCCGTCGGGAAGGGAGAAGTACAGCGCAGTGCTGTGGACTTGTATGCGCCCTGTCCTTCTCTTTGCCGCCGTGTATGTGCGGTGCGCATGGCTTTTTCTTGCGGTGCGAAGTGGATGGCGTTGCTTCTGCATGCGTTGTGCGGCGGGCTTTTCTTCTCCATTTCTTTGCCCTTTTGTGTGTGGGAAGGTTGTGGGAGAGGATATGTGCGGGAGTGAGCGTGGGTGGCTGCCAGCCTCGCCCTGCGCATTGGAGAATTCCATACACGTGGCTCTGCTTGACGGCGTTTCGCGGCACCCAGGGTATGGCGAGGAGGAGGATGAGGAGGATCTGTTGTGGGCAGAAGGTGGATGGATGACACAGTCCCCTTCCGTGTCCTTCCCTGTGTTGTTGGCAGTACATACTGAGAGCGTAAACTTGAGCGAGTGCGGGATGAAAGGTTTATGCCGCTTTGTGTGTGCTACTCAATCGTCGTCATTGCAGGCGGTCGTCACGGTGCGTTGCGGTGCGGTGCCGTTTGATGAGGGAGGGGCGCGATGCCACGGCTGCTGCGCACCACGACCATTTATTGCCTCTGCATCGTCATTGTTGTTTTTCAGTCTGTGTGATTTTTTTCGCGCTCGCATAATGTTTTCTTTTGCTCCACGATGAATTTGTGGGAGCTTTGATTTTGGTGCCTGCTTCACGGCGCTTCGCCTTGTGTGTCGGTTGCGGTGCTTCCACCGTGGTGCCAAGGCGTTTGATGGGG
>NW_915530.1:0-1564 GCF_000209065.1 Trypanosoma cruzi
CTCCCGGGGGCACGGGGCAGTCAATGACACATTCCACGTCGTTCGGCCACAGAGCACACAGGGCACAAACCGGAATGCAGCAACCAATCAAGCAATACATTGGGATTCAACATGCACAGAAAACAAATCATTTCTTTCATTTCTCAATCGCACGACGGGTATATCACTTCCTCCGAGTACCAGTCCACACGGGCGACAGGTGATGTGTCGTTGCCGAAGCGCGCCATCAGCGCAGCGTAGTCGTCCTCCCGCACGTGATGGACACACATCGAGGTCGGCACCACCTGCGAGTGACCCGTGTCATTGCGGGCGTCATGGAAATGACAACCCAACACCTTGACGTATACCATCGGCTGGTACTTCACTTCCTTCTCAAGAACCAAACCGACCATGGCGTCCTCGTACAAAAACCCCAGCAATGCGAACTCGTCATCACGCTCCTTGCTGTACGGCAGGTACGCCAGGCGGCGCAGTGGCTTGTACGACACCAACGCCTCCGCCACATCCCTCGACAAGGTGTAGCACCAGCCAACCATATACGCCACATGTATAAAACGTTTCTTAACCAAAAAAGAATGCCCAATGTGATATCCCATGTAGATCCCTCGGCGCGGCAGGAGGCGCAGGTGAGCAACAAACAGCGGCACACGGAGGAAAATGTCGTCATCGCCCTTCGCAATGTACCTCGCGGTCGGGAACAGGCGGTGCGCAAGGTCAAACCACATGTACGTCTTGCGGGTCATACCAATCGCGGCTTCGATGCCTGAATACCCCTCAACACCAACTTTTTTCTCTTGTAACAAACGGCCCTCATTCATTGGCAGCGCAACCACATCGTTCCACTGCGACGCCTCCTTCAGCAGCGCGGCAGAGTAGTCGTAGCCGTGCGACGGGTGTCGCCCAAGGACGTACAGCACAAGCATCGCACCGGTGAAGTCGTTCGCCCTCGTCGCCACTCCGGGGAACCGCCAGCACGTCGACCGCTGCAGGTTGCGTCGTGTTCGCTCTCCTCGTCATCCGTGGAGGGGATGCCCAGCACAATCAGATACTCCCGCCGGCTCCACGTATCCACAACACGGCGTGGGATGTAAGCAAGCGCTGCGTCGTCCACTGCGGCGGCTCGGGGGTGGCGGAGGTTGTTGGGTCCCGGAGCACCATCATCGGCAGCGGGGTGAAACCTGAGGGACAGAACAGTCATGACCGCAATGAAGAGAATCAGCAGCACGGCAACCCGCCTCAGCCTCCGCTTCATCGTCGGCAGTTCCGTTTTCGCCATGGTCGCTTTCGGTGTGAGAGTCTAGGCAAAAGAAAAAAGGGCGGAGAGAGTGTGGGGGCAGCAGGCAGCAGGCACAAACAGCTCGGGCGACAACCAGAAACAACACGGCCACGCGGTGCCACGCAGCCACGCGAGTACACGAATGCCCGTCAGCCAACCGACTGCGCCCCACCCGAATCCGGGACGGTGCGGGGGAAGGGGTCACGGCGGCGGAGCGAGCGGTGTCAGGGAGACCGTGAGTGATGGGGGCGGGGCCGCCGCGGTGGCAACGTGGGCGGCGACACCAGC
>NW_915531.1:0-1564 GCF_000209065.1 Trypanosoma cruzi
TTGCGCAGAAATTCATTCCCCCAGCACACAAATGTCCGTTAAGCCACGCATCGCAGGCACAAGAAAATTAATATACTCACCGTCCGTTTTTCAGAAGCGAAGAGAGGAGTAGCGCAACAGTTGCACGATGCTATTGTTATCGCTGTGCTGCGTCTCGCGAGTGCGGGGTCGACGGGCCATGTGCACATCATGACCCTGCCAAACGCTGCTCGCGCATTTTCTTTTTTCGTTTCGCTCGTGTTTTCTCGTTTCCTCAAATAAATATGATGCCCCGCACGCCGGCCGCCATCGCAGTGCACGTCCGCCCCGCCACGTGGAGATGTGGAAGAGAGCCCCGTCGCCCGGAGACGGAGCTGCAGCGGAGAGCGCGAAGCACAACCCCGTGACGCTGCTGCTCGATTGGGGTGTGTCCGCAGTGCCGCCCGCCACACCATCCACGCTGCCCAATAAATTTATTGGCGGCAAAACCCCGGAATCAGAGTCGCCGCGGCCGCTTCCTCGGAACCTCACCCTCGTCTCCCTCCGCATCCTCCGCGGATGTCGGGTCGTCCGCTAGAGGCGGGTCAACGACCGGTATTGGATGGCTGCTGACGTTCGGGAAGGCGGTGCACACATCGGCGTATTGGGGGCACACAATGCTCCCACGCCACGGACCCGATGGCGGCGTGACGGTTTCACCCTCCTGGCACTCGTGCCACGCATCGTCATCAAGGAACCGCACGCTCAGTGTGCCGTCGCCGCATCGAGTGTCCACGCACACATCGCCAATATATTCGTCGTCGAATTGAAGTTCCTGCCCCTTCACGCACCGCGAGTTCGGACCAACGACACTGCCAGGCATTACGGAAGGATCGCCGTTGGTGCACCCAGTATCAGAATACGCCTCAACATACGGACATCTGCTCATGAGGAGGTCATCACCGCCAACTCGGGGATCAGCGAAGTACCGATACTCCTCTGGCAGGGCTTCCTCGTGCCTCTTCATTTTACAGCGCCCCAGAGACAGACGGTCGTACGTGCAGAAATCATAGACGTCAAACTGGTTGCAGAACAGATCAGGGTATTCGCTGATGCCGTCGGTCATGCACTTCTTTTCCAGCAGCCCACAGCCAGAGTTGTTGCCCCACCACAACAACTCCGCCGCACTGTAGTTTGCCAAATAAACACCCATGTCCTCAAATGCTGCAAGCGTCAGTGCCGAGTACAGCCCAACCTCCACAATACTAGTCATCATCTCGTCCTTCATGTTGCGTTTCCTCCAATGCGACAGTGCAGTTCCATAACCACCCTCGTCCTCCAGCTCAATGCCCTCAAGCGTGGGGCAGTTGTGGTACTGACGCGCCATCGCCCTCGTCTTCGGTGTTGAAATCACCGACACCTTGGAACTCCCGCGCACGTTCAACACCTCGGAAATCATATTGAACATCAAAAACTGCTCTTGTAAAAACCCAAGAGCATGCCCCAACTCGTGGGCCGCTACACGCACGTCTCCATTTGTCACCGCTACTTGCCTCGGGTCAAAGTTCACGGCAGCAGCAAATGGACGACCATCATCCAGCAGAAG
>NW_915534.1:0-1565 GCF_000209065.1 Trypanosoma cruzi
GGGAACGCCACACCGTACAGCACGCCAACGACACCAATCACGCGGTGCTGCACGCGGGCGCCGGGCGTCGCCAGTGCAAGCACGGAGCCAAAGAAGATGCCGAGGTGCATCGCGTGCGCCACAACGTACGTCAGGCTCGGGAAGCGCATCGCCGCCCACGCACTCGCCGCGTCCACGCCGCGCCACCGCTCGAAGGCGACCGTCACACCGCAGTGCACGCACCCAAACACAGCGGCGAGCAGCGCGTTGCCCACCACCATCCACAGCGGGTCACGGGCAGCGAACACCGACAGGAAGTACGGCAGCGCAACGGTGCTCGCACGCTCCTGCGCCGAGGCGCATGGCATCCTCGCAAACACGCCGAGCGCCTGCATCTCCAGGACGGAGCCCAGCCCGCCGGTCACCACCACCGCAACAGCCGTCGCACCCGCAACAACGCCGGTGATCGCCGAGAGGGCGCTGGCAGCGGCGGGCAGCGTGGCGGACCTGATCGTGAAGGAACCAAGCAGCACACCCTTGCAGCCGCCGGACACCGCCACAGCGTCGCAGCGAATGACTATCGTCTCGTCGAAAGCAATGAAATAAGCGCGGTGCACGGGCACAGCCAGCTCCAGGACGGTGGACGGATTCGTCGCGTTGCACACCCACGTCGCGTTGCTCAGCATCGCTCCCCACGGACCGCCGAACCCGCTCGGCTGCGCCGTCGACACAGGCACAAAGCTCAGGTGCGTGCCAAGCTGCGGGTCGCGTGCCCACCGAAACGGCGGAGGCAGCGCCACCATAAGCCGCGTCGGGACGGCGCTCCCACCGCCGCGGATGTCGTTCTGCGTCAGGCTCCCACCAGCCGCCGTCGTCGTCACGGTAAGCGTAGGGCACGCCACGTCGCTCCACCATAGCGTGCTGCTCACCGATGCCGTCGGGGTCCGCGTGGGCGACAGCGCCACCGTCTCCGTCACCTGCAGGGTCTCCGTCGGCCCGTACTGCGTCGGACTGTAGTGCGTTGCGCTCAGGCTCGGCGTCGGCGTCCACGTTGGCGTCGGGCTGCGCGTCTCCGTCAGCGTCGCCGTGTGGCTCAGCGGCGGCATAGCGGGCGTGCGGTTGCACCCGTCCACGTGCGGCAGGTACACCGGCAGGCAGTCGCGCCCGTACCCGCCCTCAGCACAGCGGCAGCCGCACGACCCTGACATCGCCCTCGTCGCAGCGGCAAAGCAGCGCACGTCGGCGTCGCACACCACACACGCCACGGGACGGAATTCCCCGATGATGCCGGCGGACCTGTAGTCCATCGGCCGCAGCACCTGCCCGTTGAGCGTCAGGCACCCCACAACGAACCTTCGGCCGGCGCCCACAAGCGCAACGGTGCCGTCCATCACAACGGGCCCACTGCCAGTGTTCCCGTGGAGCGTCAGCGTGCTCTGCACAAGGTCCGCACTGCGCGGGTACGACGGCACCGACAGGAGCCTGCCGCTGATGCTGTTGCCGCGCACCGACAGCCACGACCCGGACCCAAACGACGCCGGCCCCCGCAGCACCAGCAGCGCGCCATCGGTCAGCGCACCGGCGTT
>NW_915535.1:0-1565 GCF_000209065.1 Trypanosoma cruzi
GCTCACGAATATTACGGCTGCCACGTGGGGCGAGCTCTGGCTCCTTGGGGTGCCACGGCGCATTCCATAAAACAGGGTCTGTTGAGGCACGCTGCTCCAATCGTGGAGACGCACAATTTGGACCCACAACTGATCTCGCAGTTGGCGAGGCACGGCGACCCGTTCGACCTTCCCCAGGACACAGTTTAATATATGGGGAAGTACACCACAGTGCTGACCCAGGTGTCGTCGCTGGTCGCATTGATGTGAAGGGAGAAACCGCGGAAGGGCAGGAACCCTGGTTGAGAGCGAAGGAGCCTTTTCCATGATTTTTACCGTTATGCTGCCACAATTACGAGACGCGCGACAAGGACGCGTCTGGCCACTCCACAAGATGCACGAACCATCCCGCTGCAGCAACAAGTCAACGTGCCCGTATTGAATCTGGAGTGGATCCAGAGCCGGGTGCAACCGGCTACCCTGGAGAGACTCGTGCAAGCATGGGGACTCGTCGGGCGGTCCCCTTTCCCTCTGCCCCTCTCCGGTAAAGCGCGCGAAACTCCACGAAGCATTCCAACCGCTGACGCGCGATTGTTGAATGCAGCGGGAGTAATCGAGACCGTTTCGTCTGTAATACGAGAAGGATGGATAATGCCCTTTTTTTGTGGTAGTGGAGAAAACCGCCGGTTTACGACGACGATGGATCGCGTGGCCACGCGACAGGAAGAGAGACGATCCTTATGAGGCTAATGCTCCTCTTTTGAACATTTCCCGTCATTTGCTGCCTGTGATGGCTGAGGCCGCTTCCTGCCTGGAATTAAAGGCATCCTTTTTTCAAGTATCGTTACCGCGGGAGGCATCGGCATCTCTTCCGATGCCGCGTGGAGGACGGCACGCTGGTGGAGCTGACACGGCTCCCAATGGAAGGAAACAAGGCCATCCCAGAAATCCTCCAGATTATTACTTCAGCAATTGCGGTGGTGACGACGGTGGCTCACCCCCTCTGGGCTGCATCTCCATTGATGCGTGTCGATGTATGGATTGATGATATACGCATTACGGGGTCGAAAAGCGGTGCGACATTGTGGGAGGCCCAAGTGCTTCGTAATGCGGACGGCCGTCGCGCCACGATGGGGGAGGACCGCGAATCGGGCGTCACGCATTACACCTTTCTGTGGGTGCAGTTTGATCATACTCGCCAGGCGGTATCTCTGAGTGAAAGGTTTGTCCGGTCTGCATGCGCCATGCCGGCGCTCAATTCTTTAACCATCGCGGAAGTGGAGGTTATGGCGTCACGCTTTTGGTATGCGGCTGCTATTTTGTGCACGCGTTTATATGACAACTACGTTTTCAAGGCAGTGCGACGACGATTATCCGCACTTGACCGGGGGATTGTGTTGGAGACATCCCGGCGAACCTTCCGCCGTCAGAGGCTGGTTTGGGCGAGAGATTGCGACACATCATCAAGAACAATCGTAAGTGAATCATCAAGCCCACGGAAAAGGCATCTGCCACCATCATCACGGACGCGTCGCTCCGTGGATGGTGAGCCTTTTTCATTACACAATCAGGCGACGTTAAAATTG
>NW_915536.1:0-1565 GCF_000209065.1 Trypanosoma cruzi
AAGTCGAAGCACAGAAAAATGTTCTGCAGGGATGCTGACCAGATCCCGAACTGATACGCACAAATAAAATAGGACAGGAAAGAAGAGGGTCATGGAGAGGCAGCGGCATCGCCACATCCTCAGTGTTTGTCCCAACTACATCTATATGTTCGGACAGGCACTCTCGTGCCACGGTGCGGTGTATTCGGGTTGGAGACATTTATTACCTACGAAATGGAACACTTTGGGCCCTCCAGCCACAAGACCCCGCCGCAAGGTCGGAATCAAAGAGGGTGGATGGCAAAAATAAAAATAAAATTCATCCTGCCGTTATCGGTTCCTTTCAAAGGACCATAAGATAGGAAAAGGATCGCACGCAAATATTTTCGTCGTTTTACCAGGGCATATATTAAATTGGGCAGCCAGCCCTCTCGATAACATTCTTCTCACAGGCACTCAAAAGTACCATCACCCCATCTACGCAGTGGCATGCACACGGAGTGAAGAGAGGGCACAGGAGAGAGAAGTAAAAATAGTCCGAAACTTAATCTCCTCTAGCACAGGACAAGGAAAAACAAATGTAAACACCTCGTGCCCTCGTCATGCTGTCGCCATGGCTGCGACGGATGCATTCCGTGGCCCACGGCGAGCCCGGCGTGACTTCCCACTCCCACGATCATTCATGATTCACGAAAAGGAGGTGCCGAGTGCGTCTTTAGCTCGCCTCCCGCGTGGGGCGAGGGGGATCGCGTGGGGCGGGCCCCCACACCAATAAGCTGGGCAAAGAGGTCACGGCTGGGCAGTTTTGCCGCCCACTCTCAGCGCCTGCCATTCCCCCGCAGCAAAAATGAATAATAATAAAACACAGGAGAGGCCCGTCTGCGTGGAACGCCGCGGCGAGGGTCCTCGTCCCCGCCCTCAGCACAGCAGTCACGGACACCCCCGCACTCATTGGGTCACAGCGACTTCCCATCGCCTGCCCGCACCAAAAGACGCACGTGGGCGCATGCGGTGCTGGGACTCGTCTCCTCCCTCCAGACCACCTCGCCACAACGCAGGCTCGCATAAGTTCAATCCTCCAGCACACAAATGTCCGCTAAGCCACGCATCGCAGGCACACACACAAAAAAAAATACACTCATTGTCCGTTTTTCAGAAGCGAAGAGAGGAGTAGCGCAACAGTTGCACGGTGCTATCATTACTGCTGTGCTGCGTCTCGCGAGTGCGGGGTCGACAAGCCATGTGCACATCACGACCCTGCCACACGCTGTTCACGCATTCTGTTTTTTTGGCTTTCGTCGCTTTTAAAATAAATCTGATGCCCCGCACGCCGGCCACCATCGCAGTGCCGCCCGCCCCACAATCCACGCTGGCCGATTAATTTATTGGCGGCAGAGCCCCGGAATCAGAGTCGCCGCGGCCGCTTCCTCGGAACCCCACCCTCGTCTCCCTCCGCACCCTCCGCGGATGTCGGGTCGTCCGCTAGAGGCGGGTCAACGACCGGTATTGGGTAGCTGCTGATGTTCGGGAATGCGGTGCACACATCGGCGTATTGGGGGCACACAATGCTCCCACGCCAGGGACCC
>NW_915537.1:0-1566 GCF_000209065.1 Trypanosoma cruzi
GATATTGACAGAGACTGCCTCTGACTCCCACCATTCACAATCGGAAACAAAAATTTAGACCACAACGTGTGATGCAGCAGCCGCTCGAAAACGATCAGCCGACTGCAGCACCCGTGTGGGCAAGAGCTCGCGAAATTCCTCCAAGCAGCCGACAATTCACGGTTGTTTGGTGTCCAGTGTGTGAACACGCAAACAGATATTGACAGAGACTGCCTCTGACTCCCACCATTCATAATCGGAAACAAAAATTTAGACCACAACGTGTGATGCAGCGACCGCTCGAAAACGATTAGCCGAGTGCAGCACCCGTGTGGGCAAGAGCTCGCGAAATTCCTCCAAGCAGCGGATAGTTCAGGGTTGTTTGGTGTCCAGTGTGTGAACACGCAAACAGATATTGACAGAGAGTGCCTCTGACTCCCACCATTCATAATCGGAAACAAAAATTTAGACCACAACGTGTGATGCAGCAGCCGCTCGAAAACGATCAGCCGACTGCAGCACCCGTGTGGGCAAGAGCTCGCGAAATTCCTCCAAGCAGCCGACAATTCAGGGTTGTTTGGTGTCCAGTGTGTGAACACGCAAACAGATATTGACAGAGAGTGCCTCTGACTCCACCATTCACAATCGGAAACAAAAATTCAGACCACAACGTGTGATGCAGCAGCCGCTCGAAAACGATTAGCCGAGTGCAGCACCCGTGTGGGCAAGAGCTCGCGAAATTCCTCCAAGCAGCCGACAATTCAGGGTTGTTTGGTGTCCAGTGTGTGAACACGCAAACAGATATTGACAGAGACTGCCTCTGACTCCCACCATTCACAATCGGAAACAAAAATTTAGACCACAACGTGTGATGCAGCGACCGCTCGAAAACGATTAGCCGAGTGCAGCACCCGTGTGGGCAAGAGCTCGCGGAATTCCTCCAAGCAGCGGATAGTTCAGGGTTGTTTGGTGTCCAGTGTGTGAACACGCAAACAGATATTGACAGAGACTGCCTCTGACTCCCACCATTCATAATTGGAAACAAAAATTTAGACCACAACGTGTGATGCAGCAGCCGCTCGAAAACGATTAGCCGAGTGCAGCACCCGTGTGGGCAAGAGCTCGCGAAATTCCTCCAAGCAGCCGACAATTCAGGGTTGTTTGGTGTCCAGTGTGTGAACACGCAAACAGATATTGACAGAGACTGCCTCTGACTCCCACCATTCATAATCGGAAACAAAAATTTAGACCACAACGTGTGATGCAGCGACCGCTCGAAAACGATTAGCCGAGTGCAGCACCCGTGTGGGCAAGAGCTCGCGAAATTCCTCCAAGCAGCGGATAATTCAGGGTTGTTTGGTGTCCAGTGTGTGAACACGCAAACAGATATTGACAGAGACTGTCTCTGACTCCCACCATTCATAATCGGAAACAAAAATTTAGACCACAACGTGTGATGCAGCAGCCGCTCGAAAACGATTAGCCGAGTGCAGCACCCGTGTGGGCAACAGCTCGCGAAAATCCTCAAGCAGCGGATAGTTCAGGGTTGTTTGGGTGTCAGTGTGTGAACACGCAAACAGATATTGA
>NW_915538.1:0-1566 GCF_000209065.1 Trypanosoma cruzi
AAAAACAAACTTATGGAGTTGTCATACGACAGCGGAAAGAAGTGGATATTACTGTGCGGTGACGGAACCCCTAAGGAGCACAGCAGCACTTGGGAGAAAGAGAAAACTCAACACGTGGTGGTTTTGATACGGAACGGCAGCGATGTCTCCGCGTACATCGATGGTCAGCGTGTGGGTGGGAATGAACAATGCGAATTGAAAACTAAGGCATCGAAAGAAATCTCACACTTCTACATTGGAGGGGATGGAGACAAGACACGGGAACAAGAAGGCGTGTCTGTGACTGTGACGAACGTCCTGCTGTACAACCGTCCGTTGGATAGCACTGAGATTGACGCTTACAACCCGAATAAAGCCTCCATTCCATTTCTGGTGAACACGACTATTGAAGGAACCGTGTCCTCGTCTACTGCTGGACGACAACAGCAGGCGGGAAAGGAACCGTTATTGGAGAGCAGTATTGCGAACGGGGAGAGGGCGGGAGGAATGGATGGGCAGGAGGAGGAGGTTAATACGCAGGACAGTGAGGTAAATGCTGCGGAACTCAGCAGCAGTCTCGGAAATGTGTTGCAGGGGAATAACGGCGATGCCGGCACTGTGCGTGAGAGCAGACTGCTGCCATCGCTGCTGCTTCTGTTGGGACTGTGGGGTTTTGCAGCTCTGTGAGGAGTGACTGGCTGCCGCGTGGGACACTTGCGACCTCCACTGCACAGAATTACTTCCCCGATAACTAATTTATCCTTAAGATAATTTGCTTTTTCTTTCTTGTGCGTTTTAAACTTTTTCTTTTTCTTTTTTCTTTTTCTTTTTCTTTTTTCTTTTTCTTGCAAATCATTTCCTTTTTTTTTGCTTTTGGGGCAATCACTGTGGACGTTTTTTCTTTTCTACTCTTCCCTCTTTTAATTGTTTGTTGCTGCACTCTTCCTTCAAGGGGTGCTGTGTGTTTCCCGCCCAACTGCTCCACTCGCACACCCACCGACACGCTCATGAGGAGGGCCGCGACGAACGGCGCGCTGAGGGAGCCGTGACGTGTGGGCGTGCGGCGAGGGACTGTGGGGCGGAGCACACACTTCTTTCCCTCTTGTTTTGTTTTGTTTCTTGCGGCCAGGGCGGGCAGACACCCGCAGCGCCACACACAAAGCCACACCCTGCCGCCGTGTTTTTTTTTGTTTTTTTCTTTTTTTTTCTTTTCATTTCACGCGCTGGCAGTCCCGTCAGCATCTCTCTCCCTCTTGTTTTTTTTTGCTGCGCTCACTCTCCCGATGGAGTGACGCGACCGCCGTCATGTCTGCGTGCTTCTCTCAGTCCCCACACACGAGTGACTGTGCTCTGCGGGCCGCACTCACGCACCGATGAGAGGGCTGAGGGGAGCAGCAACACGCAGATGACCCCATGAAATATAAACGATGTGCGGACACATGGAGGGTCGGACGGTTGAAGCACACGCAACCATCTTTTTAATTTTCTTTTCGGGCAAAATATATACAGACAGTTTGGTGTGGCCACACGGCAGCCAGGCGATTTTTTTTTATTTTAAATTTTGTGGAACAGTAATGACGATTCCTT
>NW_915540.1:0-1567 GCF_000209065.1 Trypanosoma cruzi
GATTTGAAAAGGAGGTGGCGTGACCTGGTGTCACAACCCGAGATGTATGAGAACCGCACCGCATCTCTTTTTCGTCTCGTCATCCTCTAGGTCCACTGCAGCCAGAAGCCACACGCACCGTGCGGCAGCGGCGTTACCACCATCCGGAATTCTATGAGCCAATCAGACTGCACAATTGATTTGGGCTCTTGTCCCCCGCGTCTGAGTACTGCCGCTGTGCTTTTTCTTTTTCTTGCTGTGTATGCCATGCACTTATGATTTTGCTGTTTGTTGTGTAATGCAGAACCATCTGTTACACTAGCGGCACCAATGGTCATGTGTCTTTTTGACAGGATCGCGCAACTTGGCACGGCGGCTGTGTGAGGCTGCGCGGGTGGTGGGAGGGCGGTGACATCACCGAGCTGACTGCGTCTGCGCTTCTTTTTGTCACTGGTTGTGCTTTGGTGGAACTGTCTGCGGTTGGATGCTTCTGTGTGCCACTGTGTTTAGCTACTGTTGTTGCTGTTTTTATTCTTATTTTGACTGTGCAGTTAGAGATACTTTGGACTGGCCAGCGCAACTATCGTTTCAGGGTGTTAGGGATTACTCGCAGTATTAGGATTAGCATCAGTGTGATATCGATCTGGCGGAATTGTGTCATTGGATTTTCCATCTGTAGAACGGGATTTGCTAAGTGGGAGTTATGGTTGACGGGGCGAGTGCAATACATCACGACAGCCCTGTTGGTACCTGTTTGTGTCGGTGGATGTGGTCTTCGGTGGGTGCGTGTCCGCGCAGCCGGCACCGTGTGCGGCGCAGGGCCATTGGGGCTGTGCGTGCGGCGCTGCTTGTGGCGTTGGCGCTGGTTGCTGCTGCTGCGTGGATGCCCGCGGTGCATGCGGTGGTGTTGCGACTGCGGGGCGGCACGGTGGACAGAGCCATCACGGTTGGCCGCGCCGTGGACACGGTGCTGATGGACGGCGTGTACATGACGAACGGCGTGGCTGTTGTGTTCGACGTGCCTGCGATGCTTCCCGGCGCGCTGCGCATCGAACTGAGGAACTGTGTGTGCGACGGCGGTGCGCAGATCTACGTGCGGGGCTACGGCGGCGAGCCGGCGAGTGACCGGAGCCTGGAGGTGAGTGTGAGCGGGCTATCCGGCGACTACTGCTCGCTTGTGTTTGTGCACAACCTGCCGGCACACACGAACGTGACGGTCCGTGACTCGACGATTGTGACGCCGGGACCGATGCGCTACTCCCAGCTGAGCGGGCTGACGGACGCGGTGGCGTCGCCGCTTGTGCTGTACGCGATGTCGCTGTTGCAGTCGCAGCTGCGTGTGAGCAACACAGTGCTGAGGTCGTTGCAGGCGGGCGGGTCGGCGGTGTACGTTGGCGGTGGTGTGGACCTGCTGTCGAGCGCTGTGGTGCTTGACGGCGTGTCGCTGGAGGCGTCGGACGGTCCGACCGCGTCCGCGATGCATGTGGCGTCCTCGTCGCGTCTCAGTCTGCGGGGCCACTCGGTGTTCTCCGTGACGAACGTGTCGGTTGTGAGCAGCGGCGGCGGCCTTGTGCTGGAGAGCGTGTTA
>NW_915541.1:0-1567 GCF_000209065.1 Trypanosoma cruzi
ATCAAAAAGGAAAACAAAACAAAAAGCCGAAGCGTGGGACGACCAGCGCACACACACTCTCATTACTCCCGTAAAGCAAAACACACACACAGAGGGAGAGAGAGAGAGGTCGCCCACTCAATGCAATAAAAACAAAACAGAAACAGTTACGGTGCTCCGTCCATGCAGCCAGGCAGGACGGCAGCGGTGCGTGTCGTGCAAAAGAGAGCACCAACGGGCCTGCATGGGTGTGCATGCATATATACAATGGGCACATTATTGTGTGTGCCTCGTGGGGTGAGGTGAGGGCGAGAGTCCATGCAAGGGGACACACACACAGAGAGAGAAGGAAGAGTGTGTGTGCGGGCGGTGCATGGCTCTCTCACACTCACTCTCACGCGGCCACCACCGCAGCCGCAGCCGCACAAACCACGAAACAGATGGAATCAGTGCGATTGCAGAACTCGCACACCGTCCTGCAAACCAGAAGTTTAAAAAGCAATATGAAACAAGAATTCAAAAAAAAATGGAAAAAACTTAGGCTTCTGCGGGAATCGAACCCGCGTCCCCGGATGACATTGTGAGCGTGTTTGCCACTGAGCTATAAAAATGCGGTCGCGCGACCCCTTTTCACGTAAAGTATTAATTTCGATCTTCAAACAATCGAGCACATTTGCGTTGTCCCCTGGAAAACGAAAACGACATGTTTAGGGTGCGCCGCCGCAGCGTGGTTACTACGATAAGTTCGTCATATATCTCTCGTACGGGGCCGCAGCCGCAGCGTGGTTACTACGATAAGTCGTCATATATCTCTCGTACGGGGCCACAGCCGCAGCGTGGTTACTACGATTCGTCGTGTTGTATCCAACGTCCGGGGCCACCGCCCTACCATTTTTTATTTCTTGCAGCGGCCAACCCCGGCAGTAAGGACAAAAAAAAGAATCGCGTTTTCTTTAATGTTTTTCCTGTTTGGGGGCGGGGATCTTTGTTTTCTATGATTGTCTCTTTTTTTTTGTCTGTTCCAGGTTGGTTTTTAGGAGGCTTGATGTGCCTGCTGGGTGATCGCCGGCTTTTTTATTGGTGATTGCGTATTTTTGGCTTACCGGTGTGCCGCTCAGCGCCATTTTGTTTTACTTCTTTTCTGCTTATTGGGGCGTGTTGTTATTCGTCACGCGTCAGCACACACCGAGCAACATGTCAAAAAAAAACAAAATGCAGGCTTTTCCCCCTCGCGAGGGCCTCCGCAGCCACAATCCTGTGCGTGCGTGCATTCTCAGCGTTTTAAACACGGCATGTGTGTGTGCATGTGTGTGTGTGTTTGTCAGCGCCTATACTTGCGGAGCAGCTGTGCGCCACAAGAGAGTCTGAAGAAAGCAACGGCAGAGAGAGGCAGATAGCACACACGCAAATTACTCATATCATCGCACACACACACACGCAGCCGCGGAATGGGTGCACTCAACCACAAAATCAAAAAGGAAAACAAAACAAAAAGCCGAAGCGTGGGACGACCAGCGCACACACACTCTCATTACTCCCGTAAAGCAAAACGCACACACAGAGGGAGAGAGAGAGAGGTCGCCCACTC
>NW_915542.1:0-1567 GCF_000209065.1 Trypanosoma cruzi
GGAAAGAAATGTGTGCTTCGCCCCACAGGCCCTCGTCGCACGCCCACACGTCACGGCTCCCTCAGCGCGCCGTTCGTCGCGGCCCCTCCTCATGCGTGCAGCAGGCGAGGCGCACAGGGCCGTCGTCATGAGCGTGTCGGTGGGTGTGCGAGTGGAGCAGTTGGGCGGGAAACACACGGCACCCCTCACAGGAAGAGTGCAGAAGAAAAAATTAAAGAGGGAAGAGAGAAAAGAAAAAAACGTCCATAGT
Source organism: Trypanosoma cruzi (assembly GCF_000209065.1). Lineage (NCBI taxonomy): Eukaryota > Euglenozoa > Kinetoplastea > Trypanosomatida > Trypanosomatidae > Trypanosoma > Trypanosoma cruzi. The sequence goes on from NW_915542.1 coordinate 251, forward strand.
GATTGTCCCAAAAGCAAAAGGAAAGAAGGAGTGGAGCAAAAAAAAAAAACTTAAATTTTATTTAAAAGCAAACAAAAATGATTAAAAACAAACATAAAAAACATACGAAATTATACTCCGAAAAAAAGAAAAATTAAAAGCCGAAAAAAAAAACGCTTATGATGGTTTCCCTAAAGCAGCAAGAAAAAATGGAAAACATTAAAAGAAAACAAAAACAAATTATTCTCTGCGTAGTAAAATATATTCCTGGCGGTGTGTGTGTGTCGCTGCAGAGAAGAGGGCAAGTGCTCCACACTGAGGCCGCACACTCCTCACGCAGCCGCAAACCCCCACAGCCCCAGCAGAAGAAGCAGCGGCAGCAGTCCGCTCCCAGCAGATGTCAAGCTCACCACAGCCGCATGGTCTCTGGCGGCAGCTCCCTCCAGAGCTGCCCACCCCGCCAGTGATTCCCCTGGGCCATTCAAAGTGTGGGCCTTGTCTTTGATTGCACGCATCTCAGTGGAATTCAGTGGGCGGTTGTACAGAAAGACGTTCTTCACCGTCACCTTAGTTTTCTGGCCGGCATCCTCACCGCACGCACCAAAGCAAAAGCGTACAAGCTCAAGTGGCGCCTCACCTTTTAACGGCAATTCTTCCTCCCCCAGCGACTGGCCATCAATGTACACAGAGGCCTTTTTGCCTTGCAGCATGAGTGCCACTTGGTATCCCTTCTTTGGCTCCCAACGGCCGCTCTGTTTTGTTGTCTTGCCTTTGAGCCCCGTCCCCCACGTCTTATCCGCCGTATACGACAGTCCCATGGTATGATTGGAATTAGTGTCCGCCAACGTCGCAGTCAGTAGAGGTGTGTTCCCACTCGGAGTCTCTTCGATGGTCACCAACGCCACAAGTGTGAAGTTGTGGCTCAAGGATACATGACGCACATTATTAACCCGAGTGTTCACGGACCATGATACCCTGGAGCTAGGCTCCGTCAATTGAAATCCATATCTGACCTTCTTTGCATTAGGCGTCACCGTCGCATTCAGGCAAAGGTACTCGTCGATCCACGTGCCATTGCTGGCCGTATCGGACAATACTGCCACCAGACCCGCCGTGGGTATAGAAAAGCTGGAGAAGAAGGCGTCCTTTTTTGCCCAAGTACTGAGGACGGACTTGGTTGTGCTCAGTTCTCCCGTCAGACGAGAAAGCGACAAGGCACTGCCTTTATCGTTTTCCCTCTGCTGTAAAAGATGCAAATTGCCATCCGAGTGCAGCAGGTTGCTGGTGAACAACCAATTCATATCATCCCTCATGGCAACCGGTCCAACACAAAACGAG
>NW_915543.1:0-1567 GCF_000209065.1 Trypanosoma cruzi
GGGCGGTGTGTGTGTGTTGTTGGTCCTTTCAGAGCCTTACAATTTCACAGTAGCGATTAGCGCTTGTTTGCTTGCTTTCCTAGCGTGTCTGTGTTCAAGAAGTTGAGGGAAAAGGGAAAACAAGCCAAGTAAAGAGATGAGACAGCGAGCATCGCCACTCCGCACCGGCCATCGCGGGCGTCACGGCGGGCCGTCGGTGTGTGCGGGCCAGCCCTCACGCGGTGCAACACGCCACACCCAACAGGGAATGACAGACAGACAGAGAGGCGGAGAGGGAGATGAATGGATGCCGTCAAGAGGCACTCACAATCAACATGGCCCGTGAGCATGCGGCCACTCCACGCAGGAACACAGGAGAAGAGGGTGAGGGGAAAAAAGCAAGAAGCAGCACAACACACACGGAAGAAACAAACACCAGTCTCGGGAAAAGCACCGCCACGGCCCTCGCCCCGTCCGGCAACTCCACACCAGCCCTCACACACACACACAAACACCATCGCAGTGCCGTCAGTCTGCGGAAGAAAAGATTCGGCCCTCCACACAACAAACGCACACCAAGCAAGAAATCACCCAAAGAGCCACACGCGGAAGCGGATCCTCACCCAGCCACGACGCGGCGCCACAGTCCACGCGGTCACACGGAGAGCGCACTGTTTCCTCAATAGAACTTACTCGTCGTCCATCCCTTAAAGATGCTTCTGTTAGTGATGGGCCTTCAAACACAATAGAAGAAAATGGACAATGCAGTAACGCCGTGACACCGCCAGCCACAATGATTCCCTCATACCGGGGCAATTCTCCAATTACGCCTCGTACCCACACACAATCAACATACCATATAAAGATCACCCAATGTTTTTCACCAGAAGCCAAACAACCCCGCTCCCTCCCTAATTTCTTCGGTCACCGTTAAGTTCGATAGCGTTGGACATTTTGGCATCTGTGCGCGGTGCTGCCGCCCGGTGCTGGTGCATCCGCACCGCATGCTCACACAAAAGCATCCAAAAATATATAACTCCCACAATATTTCTTTACCACAAATCAAAATTGCCCTTTCATTCCCTAATTTATTTTTACCATTTCGGTGGTTCTTCCCCACCTCAGAGAGCTTCGTCCCTTCTAAACTCTCTGGAAGATATTGCTGCTACATACTGGCGCACCTCTTCCTCCCAGAACGCCGCAATCCCCTTGCTTTCTTCCTCACTCGCATTATCGGAATTTACGACATCACATCTCTGCCAGCCAGTCATCAGCTTGCTGTCTGCATGCTGCACATAAATAATATCCCACGACATGTCTCGGGATAACTCCTCCCAACCATTAAAATATGCCGCCAGGCACTCAGTGAACTGCCGCACAGTGCTGGCGGTGGTGTGGTGCCCACCCGCCGTAGCCATCCGCAGCCCAACCAGCGTCATTGGATTGGACTCTGAAAAACAAAGCCGTCCACCAGCAAAAATTTCGTGGCCCACGGTGTGTGCAGCACCCCGTACTTTATTTTACGGATCGTTTTTTCATATTCACTCGGCAGCAAACCCTCATCTCCCTTGGGATGCAATTCAGGGCC
>NW_915544.1:0-1568 GCF_000209065.1 Trypanosoma cruzi
GCCGGGCCTCGGAAAGACTTTTTTGCACCAGACAGTACCGATAACAATTCCCTGAAGAAGAATCGTTCAAATATACTCCAAAGGCATTTAAAGAAGTAATCAAGTCACTCCCAGGATTTAGCAAAGAAGAAATGAAGGGCCGACGTTCATCATCGGGTTTTTTTAAATCCCTTGCCTTCCATTTTAAACCATTTCCATCACTAGTAAATACATTGGTAGTAGTTGAGTAAACAGCTGCTATAGCAACTACCATGTTAAGAATACAATCAGGAAGTTTCCGATCCAAGGCCTCCAGAATTATCCGTGAAAAACGAGGGGGAATTGGATAGGCTATCAGTCGTTTACCCAAAGTGGTGATACGGCGTTCAATTTGAGAGTCCAAAGCGCCAATAAGCGTCAAATGCGTTAAAGCCCGCTTCAATTCGTCTTCATTTGGAGGAGAGGGAAATGGAAATGATCCAACGTTATCAATACCTAAGTATTTCATCAATAGTACCACTGATTCTAATGATGTTCTGAGAATTTCGGGTAAGCCATGTTTTGGCATTAAGTTGGAATATGCGGCCGTACTATACAAACGGTAACAATGTCCAGGTCCCACACGTCCAGCACGGCCAGCACGTTGTTCTGCAGATGCCTGACTTGTCCACCCAATACGAAAGCAGCTTGCCCCAGTCGATTCATCTATTGTTTTAGTTTTCACACGGCCTGTATCCACCACATAACGAATATTTGGAATAGTAATAGATGTCTCAGCTACATTTGTCGCAATAACGCAAAGACGTTTTCCTCTCGGAGGCTCTCGAAAAACTTCTTGTTGTTTTGAAAAATTCAGAAGTGCATAAAGTGGAAGAATATGTAGTGAGTTTAATTCTCCATTAATTTCATCTTCCTCGGAGCTTGCTTCATCCTCATTCGTTGTGTCCCTACACCGTTTTCTTGAAAAGTTTAAATCCCTCTTCTCAACTGTTTCTTCCAATGCATAGTCTTCAACACCAAGACCAAATTCGTCCTTTTCATCAAAAGACGCAGATTCATCTTTCTCAGAATCAAAATCTCTATCATTATCATTTCGCCTGTGAACAACCAAACTATGCTTTGAATAGCTTTGTTCATAGTATTCAATTCTTGTTTTGGCGTAGTGTTCACGTAGACGTTTGCATAAAGATTCAATTTCCTGTTGAGTACAAAGGAAAACAAGAATTCCTCCAGGCGGCAACTTCCTATGTATCTGACAAATTTTTCGAAATGCTTCATCGGTGTAATTCTTTAATTCAGTCCGCTTCGCAAAATGATTCGTTACCGGAAAACGACGAGCATCCACATTTAATAACGGTGGCGGAATAGAAAAGAGACGATTATTCTCTCTAAAATCTTCAACTCTCATTGTGGCAGACATGATAACTAATTTTAGAGGCTTTATATTCGTTTTTGACACAATACCATTATGTTTTCTCAGTTCCTCCAAGTGAAGATCATTTCTTAATGGTAAAATCCGCGACAAAAGACCAATCAAAATATCCCCTGCGAGACTCCTTTCATGCGCCTCATCAACCACAACAACACTG
>NW_915545.1:0-1568 GCF_000209065.1 Trypanosoma cruzi
CGGCCCATCCACGTACTCCCCCTCAACCGACCCACCACACAGTCGAATCACATCCCCTGAAAGGAGCCGTGGTGTCTAAAAAAATAGCATGCACAATAGCACTTCCTGCTCTCCTCAATGTAGTGTCATGGCACACACGAGGCATCACAAGAGGGGACAAATCATAGCATTCCATCGGCATAAGCACGGAAATAAAGCGCGGATTTTGCCCCTGTGAAATTACGTCCAAATCTTCTCAGCCACGGAGTTTGTGTCGCCAACCCTCAGGAAGGACTGATGCATCGACCGCCGCTGACCGATCTCCGGCGATAAAACAAAAAAAGCCACCGTCTCTCGAGGTTCGTCATCACCCTTTCCCCCCATTAAAGGGAAAAAAGCAAATTGACGCTGTGGGCGTGTCTAACTGACAGAAATGGAGGAATTGGCTCCAGCCGCGAAACAAATTGAACGGATCCTCCTCCCGAATCCTTCAAAGAGACCGGTCGGACAGCTGCCGAGTTTAACGGCGCGGAGGACAACACATTGAATGTATGGAGCACTGCAGCAACCTGAATATATTCTGCAATGTCCGCGGTCAGTTCATAAAAGTACAACAAAGAGACAGCAGGTTCAAAGGGGCGTGTGAACCTGTCAGTGATCACCCGCGCCGGAGGATCGCCACCCCCACCCTCCAAGGGCACCTCAACGACGTCAAATATTTCCACCGCATGGCACCCACCACACAATCGCGTGGCATAAAGCACCGCCTTGCAGCACCCCATGCAATGCAGCAATCAAAAACCATCTCGAACACGGCGTGCGACAAATATACCGAAAGAGGGTGCAGCAAATACCCTCCACATCTCAGCAGTTCCAATCATCCAGTAAAGTGCAGGAGCACCAGACAGTACCCACGGACTCAACAAATATGGCGTCAAAAGGCAGCGAGATGACAGATGCCGAAAGGCTAGCATTTCTTCCCCCGTGGCACTTCCACGGATGAATGCAACTGCCGTGCCCTGCGGCCTCTCGACCGCCTCGAGACAACGTTGCAGCCACATGGCAACGGCTCAATGTGGCTGGCAATCAGATCCAGTCGTCGCGGCAAAACAGTACAGAAAGTAGTGTGGTGGGCCCGCACATTCGCCTCTTTGATGCCTGCCTCCACTGCAAGAGTGAAACTCGTCTTCCCAACAGCCGCGCCTCGGGTGGCTGAAACACCTGCCCTCACATTGAAAATGACATCTGCAAGCGCCTGTAATTCCTCAACACCGCCCCTCAGAAAAAAACAAACCGGCGCTCAAGCCCTGCAGCCACACATCCTTCGTAACCATTTGCAAGCTTGTTATCCAGCAGAAAGACCCAAACAACATAACAAGAGGACCGTCCATTGCTGGCAAGGGAAAAGAACACGTCGCTTTCATCCTGCAACAGAATATTATGCCTCCTGCGTAACGCGACCACAAGTACGCGGCGCGCCAACACCGGAACGGCGGGCATGTTGCCCCATGACCCTCCCCCTCCACAGGGGCCCAAGAAGTGCAACAGACCATCCTCTCACCAAAGAAAAGGCCCAATGGAGCGAACAC
>NW_915546.1:0-1568 GCF_000209065.1 Trypanosoma cruzi
AACAATTGGTCACTACGGCTCATGGGGCGACGAGGCGGATGTTGGTATGACACGCAAGACGTACATGTGGTTTGATCTTGCGCCCCATCTGTTTCCGACCGCGAGGTACATTGCGAAGGGCGATGACGACATTTTCCTCCGTGTGCCGCTGTTTGTTGCTCACCTGCGCCTCCTGCCGCGCCGAGGGATCTACATGGGATACCACCTTGGTACAACACAGTTTTGGAAAATGGGCTTACCGGGTAACACGTTTATGGCTGGTTGTTTTTACACCTTGTCGAGGGATGTGGCGGAGGCGTTGGTGTCGTACAAGCCGCTGCGACGCCTGACATACCTGCCGTACAGCAAGGAGCGTGATGACGAGTTTGCACTGCTCCGTTTTCACAACGAAGACGCTATGGTTGCCTGGGTTCTTGAGAAGGAAGTGAAGTACCAGCCGATGTTGTACGTCAAGGTGCTGGGTTGTCATTTCCATGACGCCCGCAATGGCACGGGGCACTCGCAGGTGGTGCCGACCTCGATGTGTGTCCATCACGTGCGGGAGGACGACTACGCTGCGCTGATGGCGCGCTTCGGCAACGACACATCGCCTGTCGCCCGTGTGGAACGTGTCTCCGACGACACGATATACCCGTCGTGCGATTGACAAATGAAAGAACTGATCTGTTTTCTGTGCGTGTTGAATCCTAATGTATTGCTTGATTGGTTGCTGCATTCCGGTTTGTGTCCTGTGTGCTCCGTGGCCGAACGACGTGGAATGTGTCATTGACTGCCCCGTGCCCCGTGGAGCGTGCCACTCCCTGCACTCGACCCGCGTGCGGGAGGTGGTTGTGGAGCCAGTGGGCGCCCGTTGCGTTGTGCTGCGTGTGTGCTTCTGCTGGGGGCACGTGATGAGGAGGTGCGTGTGTGTGCTGGGCTGTCAATGAACGATGTATGTGAGTCCGTGTTTTTTATACATTTTATTCTGTTAATTGTGCGATTGGGAGATGAAGAGGATTCAGCGTGTTTTTTTTTTTTGTTTGTGTGCGTATCTTTGGCCTTCCCACCCCTGAGCCCTCACCTCGCGGTTGGGAGCCGCTGGGGATGTATTCTTGTGAGTTCGTGTGATTTACTTGTGAGCGGAGCGTCCCACGGTGCGGCTGTCGTCAGTGCCGGTGGTGTGGCTCCCAGTATGGGGAGATGGCCCACTTTTTTCATATGTAGTTTGGTTCTGGCATTGTGGCATCTATTTTTCCTTTGTGTTTGCTTTTTCTGTGCTGCCCGCACGTCCACATTTCTGCCTTGTTGTTTTGTCCTTTTTTTCTTTTTTCATTGCCCCACTCCCGGGTGGGGAATTATTTGACCATGTACCTCACCCGCGCTGTTTGTCTTGTTTTGTACGTGGCGGGGCGCCTTTATTTAGGCCGCTTGGGACGAGGCCGCACGGCTGGCAAAAGGCGGTAATGAATGTAAGCGAAGATCAGGGGCTGGACAACGGTTAAAACGAAAAAGGAAAATAGAGCGAAACGGCATTTGCGTGCGTGTGCGCGTGTATTTGACTGCGGTAGAAATGAATGTGCGTTTGTGTG
>NW_915547.1:0-1568 GCF_000209065.1 Trypanosoma cruzi
CCCCTCGTGCGGCCCCCCCCCCCCCCACGTTGCGTGTCCGCCACCTCCTTCGGGCCCCCTCATTTTCGCTCCATGGCTGCTATTGCCTGCATCTTTGTTTTGTTTTGTGTTTTCTCCGTCTCGATCCTTTTATTCGCCTTTTTTCCGCGTATGCCGCGCTTCTTCCTGTGTTTTCCGGTGTTTTTGCCTTGCTCGCACACTCGGCTGCATTTGCTGTTCCACACTCGCCATGTGCGTCTTTTCCGCCCCCTGACGCCGTCCACGGCGCTATCCCGGGGCCGACGTCCCGGACCCTGACCCCTCCCCAGTGTTGCCCGGGAGTGGGGCACCAACAAGGGCTCATCACTGCTGAAGGGAGCGATTGAATTTTGATTACGCAAACGCCGTTGCGGACGTGCAGAATCGGAATGATCAGCTTAACTCGCAGGTTGAGGAAGCGCATATTGACACATCGGTAAGGGAATCCAATATCGCCGGGGCCGGCAACCAGTTCCTAGAACCACAACAGCAGTTGGAGAACACTCGCGCACAATTACGGGAGCGCGAATTCAACTTGGGAAGGCTCACGGGTCAACTCCAGGAACGGGAGGCACGCCATAATGCACAACAACCCGCGCGGGACGCGGAGACGGCGGGGCGGGACGAGGCCCCGCTACTCGACACTTTGCCAACGATGGCGTGTCTACACTACCGCATCAAACGAATATATTGATGGTTGGAAGCATGCCTAGCAGCGCGGCCCGATACAGTTCGGCGGCTTACAGACCTCCTCACGACAATGTTGGGAGACCACATTTCCACTCTTCCACGCCGTTGCCTTCCCGCACTTCTCCCCTGGAAGCCCAATCACCTATGGAAAAGGACCGCGGTTTCTGCGCATTCGACGTCACCACGTGGCCAACGCGTGTTTGGAATGAGGGATCTTCCGGAGTCGTTTTCGACCTCCGGTGCGCATACCAATGCTGGCAACAGGACGAAGAGAAGGTTAGCCTTGCCGTTGACAATTTGGTCGAGTGGATCGGCGTGCTGGAAGGCGGGCAGGATCCCACCGATCGATTCATGAATTTGGGGATGTCCCTACTAAATACATTCCGGATGCAGCTCACGATGGCATCCGATCCCGGCATCCGGCTTTCCAAACCGCGCGCCCGTCTTTACACCGCTGTTCACCAGACGGACACCTATGCGAAGGCAGCCCAGCCTCTCGTCGATCGGCGAGAAACCCAACGCACTGTGCGATGCCAACGTTGTCATACCTATGGACACGAGGCATCTACATGCAACGTGCGCCCCAGAGGAAATTACTCACAATACAGGCGCCCATCAAAAAACGGCAGAGGGGCTGCCGCACGCCGCTCATGAATGCTGGCGACGGCAGCCCCATCCAATCCGCCACCTCCCACCAATCTTCGCAGGCAGCGCACCGTGCCGCCGACGCTCCACCCGATCTTTCAAATCGCCCGACGCAATCGTCGGGAAGGGCAATGGAGCCTATCCGTAAACGACGCTCGACTGTGGTACGACGAATTACCGACATCCCCGCTTTGGGCCAGTTATATGAGGAGAGC
>NW_915548.1:0-1568 GCF_000209065.1 Trypanosoma cruzi
GGCAGCTGCGTCGTCAGCAAGCAGTGGCCGTGGGCCAGTGGCGTTGCCCCGCCCTCTGGGTACACCAGCGGCGGGGAGGGCGTCGCGGCACGCACTCTCCCCACACCGGGAGCCTCACCACCAGCACTGGAAGCAGTCGCACCGTGGGACGCTCCGTTAACAAAGACATCACACGAACACACACGAAAATACGTCCCCAACCGCTCCCAACCGCAACCACCCACCAAAAAGTGAGGGCTCAGGAGTGGAAAGGACGAAACAAGCAACGCACACACAAAAAAAGAAAAAAAAAAAACTGAATCCCCTCCATCTCCCAATCGCACAATTAACAAAACCACAGGATAGAAAAAAAACCCACATACATCGTTCATTGGCGGCCCGGCCCACACACGCACATTCTCATCGCGTGCTCCCAGCAGAAGCACACCCGCGGCACAACGCAGCGGGCGCCCACTGGCTCCACTCTCTCCTCCCGCCAACGGGTCGAGGGCAGGGAGTGGAACGCTCCACAGGGACGCTGAGCGGTCAATGACACATCCCACGTCGTTAGGCCACAGAGCACATAGGGCACAAACCGGGATGCAGCAACCAATCAAGCAATACCTTAAGATTCAACACGCACAGAAAAACATCCATTTCTTTCATTTGTCAATCGCAACAGGGGTATATCACGTCTTCTGAGACCCGTTCCACACGGGCAACAGGCGATGTGTCGTTGCCGAAGCGCGCCATGAGCGCAGTGTATTCTTCCTCCAGTAAGTGATGGACACACATCGAGGTCGGCACAACCTGAGATTCCCCCGTGTCACTACGGGCTTCAAGGAAATGACAGGGCAGCACCTTGACGTATATCAACGGCTTGTACTTCACCTCATTCTCCAGCACAAACCCAACCATCATGTCCTCCTGACCCATACCAATTGATAAAAACTCCTCCTGACGCTCCTTGCTGTACGGCAGGTACGCCAGGCGCCTCAGAGGCTTGTACGACACCAACGCCTCCGCCACGTCCCTCGACAAAGTGTAGCACCAGCCAACCATAAACGACACGCCCACTGGGCGTTTATTCACCTGAAATCCTCTTCCAACATGAGCGCCCATGTAGACCCCTCGGCGCGGCAGGAGGCGCAGGTGAGCAACGAACAGCGGCACACGAAGAAACATGTCGTCATCGCCCTTCGCAATGTAACTCGCGGTCGGAAACAGACGGAGCGCAAGGTCGAACCACATGTACACCTTGCGGCTCAAACCAATCTCCGCCTCAGCTCCAATTTCTCCCCCAACGCCCGCTATTTTTCCTGAGGACACGAGGCCCTCGTTCATTTGCAGCGCAACCACATCGTTCCACTGTGCCGCCTCCTCCAGCATCGCGGCAGAGTAGTCATATCCGTGCGACGGGTGTCGCCCAATAACGTACAGCACGAGCAATGCACCGGTGAAGTCGTTCGCCCTCGTCGCCACTCCGGGGAACCGCCAGCACGTCGACCGCTGCAGGTTGCGTCGCGTCCGCCTCGCTTCTTCGTCAATGGAGGGAACGCCCAGCACAATCAGGTACTCCCGCCGGCTCC
>NW_915549.1:0-1568 GCF_000209065.1 Trypanosoma cruzi
AGAGGCACTCTCTTTCAATGTATGTTTGCGTGTGCACACACTGGACACCAAACAACCCTGAACTATCCGCTGCTTGGAGGAATTTCGCGAGCTCCTGCCCACAAGGGTGCTGCACTCGGCGGATCGTTTTCGAGCGGCTGCTGCACCACACGTTGTGGTCTATGTTTTTGTTTCGAATTATGAATGGCGGGAGTCAGAGGCACTCTCTTTCAATGTATGTTTGCGTGTGCACACACTGGACACCAAACAACCCTGAACTATCCGCTGCTTGGAGGAATTTCGCGAGCTCCTGCCCACAAGGGTGCTGCACTCGGCGGATCGTTTTCGAGCGGCTGCTGCACCACACGCTGTGGTCTAAATTTTTGTTTTGAATTATGAATGGCGGGAGTCAGAGACACTCTCTTTCAATGTATGTTTGCGTGTGCACACACTGGACACCAAACAACCCTGAACTATCCGCTGCTTGGAGGAATTTCGCGAGCTCCTGCCCACAAGGGTGCTGCACTCGGCGGATCGTTTTCGAGCGGCTGCTGCACCACACGCTGTGGTCTAAATTTTTGTTTTGAATTATGAATGGCGGGAGTCAGAGACACTCTCTTTCAATGTATGTTTGCGTGTGCACACACTGGACACCAAACAACCCTGGATTATCCGCTGCTTGGAGAATTTCGCGAGCTCTTGCCCACAATGGTGCTGCAGTCGGCGGATCGTTTTCGAGCGGCTGCTGCACCCACACGTTGTGGTCTATGTTTTTGTTTCGAATTATGAATGGCGGGAGTCAGAGGCACTCTCTTTCAATGTATGTTTGCGTGTTCACACACTGGACACCAAACAACCCGGAACTATCCGCTGCTTGGAGGAATTTCGCGAGCTCCTGCCCACAATGGTGCTGCAGTCGGCGGATCGTTTTCGAGCGGCTGCTGCACCACACGTTGTGGTCTATGTTTTTGTTTTGAATTATGAATGGCGGGAGTCAGAGGCACTCTCTTTCAATGTATGTTTGCGTGTTCACACACTGGACACCAAACAACCCTGAATTATCCGCTGCTTGGAGGAATTTCGCGAGCTCTTGCCCACAATGGTGCTGCAGTCGGCGGATCGTTTTCGAGTGGCTGCTGCACCACACGTTGTGGTCTAAATTTTTGTTTTGAATTATGAATGGCGGGAGTCAGAGACACTCTCTTTCAATGTATGTTTGCGTGTTCACACACTGGACACCAAACAACCCTGAATTATCCGCTGCTTGGAGGAATTTCGCGAGCTCTTGCCCACAATGGTGCTGCAGTCGGCGGATCGTTTTCGAGCGGCTGCTGCACCACACGTTGTGGTCTATGTTTTTGTTTCGAATTATGAATGGCGGGAGTCAGAGGCACTCTCTTTCAATGTATGTTTGCGTGTTCACACACTGGACACCAAACAACCCGGAACTATCCGCTGCTTGGAGGAATTTCGCGAGCTCTTGCCCACAATGGTGCTGCAGTCGGCGGATCGTTTTCGAGCGGCTGCTGCACCACACGTTGTGGTCTATGTTTTTGTTTCGAATTAGAATGGCGGGAGTCAGAGGCACT
>NW_915550.1:0-1568 GCF_000209065.1 Trypanosoma cruzi
CCACGCCAACTTTCTTCTCCGTTTGGGCTGTTGGCCCTGGTGCGGAGGATGAGACGACATCTCTTTCCCGCGCTGTCGCCGGCAAGGACGCAGTGACTGCGGCAAGAATACATGGTGGCAACTTGGACACAATCCTTTCATCCACAACAAAATGAGAAAACGTCTTTGAAACAAGTGCTGCCCGACGCACGGCCTCCGCGGCGTCCCTCTTGCAGATGGCTTCAGCTGTCACAACGGCGTCGTAGTACCCATGTCGCTTATTAATCTTAAACGCATCACGGGAAATAACATGCGGTACGATGAGGCACGTTGTACGGCCGTTTTTGGGGTAAGTGCGATTCGGCAGCTGGAAGACATGCTCAGTGAGCAGATCCGGGCACTGCGAAACAACAACAGGAGGCACGACAAACTCGATGAAGATGCCCTCCGCCGCGGCAGCCTCCGTGTCAGCCCCATGCAGCCGCTGTATTTTGTGAACCACCGCCTTTGTTACAATAAGACGCTTGTCCTGCGGCATCTTGGCCTGTTATTCGTAGTTTTACTTTACCTCCTCGTTTTTTTTTTTTTTTTCTTGGTTGCCCTGCGTGATGGCTGGTGGGGGCACACCACACCGTCGCCTTCTTAATGCCGTGGGAGGGTTTGGCAACCCCCAATCAAAACAACAACAACAAAAATACAGGAAGAAATGAAGCAAAATTCAAAAAGACTCCGCAAAAGGCAAGCCACACCACCTCTCCCCCTTCCTTATTCCGTTGCTTATCTTTTCGGCGATCCCGTTTAAAAAAAAAAAAAAAAAAAAACTCCACCGCACGAGAAATAGGGCCCGCCATCGTTGTTTTTTCCTCTTTTCTTCCTTTTTATTTGTGCATTTTACCAAAATGCTCTGAATACTGTCAGTCATCGTCCATCAATAGTGTGTGTTGCAGGGCAGGCTGCTGCTCCTGGGAGTAGGTGAAATCCGCATGGTCGCCCTCTTGCGTGAGCTGCGGAATGGCGCCGCTGGCAACGGCAAGCATTTTTAGGGCGTCATGCGCCACCGGAGGCGCCGCCACGGACACACCGACAGGCAGTGGAGTGTCAAAGAGTGGCGTTTCATCCCACAGTGTGTCTTTCGTGTCGTCACCATTTCCCCTCCGTTTCTTCGTGCTCGTCGCCGCCACCAAAGCGTGTGGTCGTAGCCGCTTATCCATGCGCCCTAGTTCCACCAGTGCTCCTCCGTCCTCGGTACCTCCCGCTGCTGCTTTTGGATCACGAGGAAACATCTTTTCGTAAAACGCCACCGCTTTGGGGTCAGCGCGAACGGCGCTCGGGTCAAACTCCGTAATGACGAGATCCTCCCGTCGACGGACTCGCGAGAGCGCCACGTACGCCTGTCCACACTCAAAAAAGCTCCTGTTAATTTCCACCCGCGCCATCGGAAGCGTCATGCCCTGCACGCGGTGCACCGTCAGAGCCCACGCCAGCTGCAAGGGGATTTGCGTGCGTGCGGCCACAACACGTCCATCTGCCGCCAATACGTCCATCCGCACGCGCTGCACCGCCACCTCCTCCCCACCGCAGCTTGAAAA
>NW_915551.1:0-1568 GCF_000209065.1 Trypanosoma cruzi
AGCACCGCGGGGCTGTCACTTTACTCCGCAGAGTTGTTGTGTTCTCTTCGCAGGGTTGGCAGGGAAATTCCATGCAGCCAGCTACTGCTGGTGTGTCCCCAAATGCTGTCACTCCATGCGAACAATGTGCTTCATCGAGTGAGGGGATTGTTGGGTTTTGGGTGCGCTCTGATTGTGTTTGCCACTTTGTGCGGGCACGCAACACTTGAGTGGTGGGAAAATGGAGCGGGGCGATGCATGGCTGCGTCTCGCCCATCGTTCACTGCACGATGGTGTGGTGCACATTGTGGTGCCTCCTCTGCGATGTGACTGCGGTCCCCTGCGCGGCGATGGTGGTGGGTGGAGGAGAGTGTTGACCCGCGGCGGGACGGTGGGATCGTGCCTCCTTTTCTCTTTGTTCCTTCCCTTTTTGAAGGTGTGCACTTATTTTTTTTGTCGGTGATGGGACAAACAGACGGACAACGTGAATAAAATAAAATAAAAAAAAGGACGATATAATGTGGCGGTGTTGGGGTTGGTTGCATGCCTCGTGTTGCTGCGGGGGCGGTGGGCCTTGACTGCCTCACCGACAGGCGTTGCAGTGCGGCTGCATGGCGCACCGACCACCGAGCCGTGCGAGTGCCACGCTCAACGCCATTGGGACTGCGGGACGAAACGGCCGCGACTGTCCTTTGGGGCCAGCGGCACCTGCTGGCCGCATTTGGGCGGTGCGAGTGGGGCACTTCACCACACGGGTGTTGTGATGGCACCTTGCAGCGGCTCTTGTGATGTTTCCGACGCTGCGGCTCGACATGTGGCGGGGAGTAAAGTGTGGCCGCAGTGGACCATGAGCAGCACCAACATGAGGCTGAGCGATTTCCTTTGGAATTATGTTGGCGGCAGGGCGGCCGTTGATGAAAGACTACAATGTGACGATGGAGGTGTTTGCTCAGGAGCCGGATGATTACGCACAAGACCAGCGGCTTCTTGAAGAAATTCTGAACTTGACTGCGTACCAGGCGCTGGGGGCCATTACTAGGCCTCTTCACGAAGGTGTGCTCTCTCTCGGGCAACGTGGGACTATGAACGAAAAGCATACGATCACTCCTCTTTCAGGGGGAACACCAAACGGGGTACTCACGCAGGTACTGACAGAAGCGAGGCGGGAGGCAGAGGAAAGGCTGAGAGGAACGCAAGAAATGAAATTTACCATTTCCACTGATATCGAAGAGGTACTGTTTAAAGGAAGAGTTCGCGTCAATGAAATGAGGCTGAACGACTTTCTTACGAGGGAACTGGACGGCAGGGGCGTTGTGGACACCAATCGGGATGTCTTGCCGGAGGAGTTTTTCAAGGACCCCACGAAGTATATCCGTGATAAAGGAGCGTTGAACGAAATGCAGGCATCGGGTCATTATTTGGGTATGAAGCGAGCTGTGAAGGGTGAAGTGATCTTCGACGAGGATATACGCAAGCTATGCGATAGGGGTGTCAACAATCTACCGGGGTGGTCATTGGCTGCTGCGGAGGTAAAGCAGCTGTTCATAACTCCACTAAACATTTCTTGGACGCGGCTGCCGAGGAGGCGA
>NW_915552.1:0-1568 GCF_000209065.1 Trypanosoma cruzi
TCGCGTATACAACTCCGCCGACACCGCACCGCACCACAGCACGCAGAGGGCACACACCAGCAGCACACGGCCAGTCATCATCGCCATCACTCCTGTCACTTGTGTGTAGCCTTCAGCACAAAATAACTCCCCGTCAACGCAGAGCAAAAAGAAAATAAAAGGAAAGAGAGACAAGTCACACAGCCACGCACAAGCAGCACGCACACAAATGAGTCGGTTGGAATAAGCACAATTGCAGAACTCCCACACGGCACTGCAACCCAATTTTTTAATTACTTTAATATATATATAGATTCACCTGCGCAGCTGGCCAAATCCAGAGATTCTCAATAATAGAAACCAAACCAAGTAGAAATAAAAAAGGAGTGAATGGAACAAGAGCGGGGGTTCACCACACCCTCAAAGTTTAACACCAATTAAGTGTATATATATATCATCTGTTTGCAACAATCGTGGCCCGCTCACGTGGCCTTTTGAACTCATGTAGGATATAAAACATTTATTACTTACGAGGCTGCATACTTTGGGGTCCTCCAGCCAAACGACACCGCCGCTCCCTTCGCAAGTTCCACCCCTTTGCCAAGTCCTGAAGTGTAAACAGACGACCGCGTGATATGCCGTCAGCGGGGTTTTTTGCGGACCGCACGTATGCAAAAGTTGCCTGCATTCCGCGAGAGCCCGAAAACAAACATATCCGCCGCAGCTCCCACGTCATGGTGTATGACTTTGAGCTACATTTATTCGCCGCTCCTTGCAGCGAAGTGTTGTCACCAAACGTCCATGGTGGATGGCAAAATGGCGGAAAAGGCCGACAAGGCCAAGCGTACCGTGCGCGCCTCGGCCTGCATGATAAGAAAAGGCTTCCTCTCCCATTTCCCTCCGGCAATTTTAACGTCGCCGGAGTCTGGAATAAAAAGGCTCCCCATCCATGGAGCGATGCATCCGTGATGATGGCGGCCGATGCCATTTCCGTGGAATTGATGATTCGCTTACGATTGTTCTCGATGGTGTGTCGCAATCTCTCGCCCAAATCAACCGCTGCCGACGGAACGTTCGCCGGGGATGTCTCCAGCACGATCCCCCGGTGAAGTGTGGATAATCGTCGTCGCACTGCCTTGATGAAAAAGTAGTAGTCACATAAACGCGTGCCTAAAATGGCAGCCGCGTACAAAAAGCGTGACGCCAAAACCTCCATTCCCGCGATGGTTAAATACTTCAGCGCCGGCATGGCGCGTACAGACCGGACAAACTTCTCGCTCAGGGACACCGCCCGGCGTGAGTGTGATCAAATTGCACCCCCAGGAAGGTGTACTGCATAGCGCCCGATTCGCGGCCATCCCATATCGTGGCGTGACAACTCTCCGCATTACGAAGCGCTTGGGTTTCCCACAATGTCCCATCGCTTTTCGGCCCTGCTATGCGTATATTATCGATCCATACGTCGATACGCACCAATGGAGGTGCAGCCCAGAGGGGGTGAACCACCGTCGTCACCCCGCAATTGCCGAGGTAATAATAATCTGGAGAATTTCTGGGCCGGCCTTGTATCCCATTGGGAGCCTGTGGGC
>NW_915553.1:0-1569 GCF_000209065.1 Trypanosoma cruzi
AATACTTTAAGTACGGGTGTAAAATGTGCTGCAACTAGAGCAGGTTTCATTATGTTTGGATGTCCGACTGAGTTTACTATAAACAATATGAGCTATAATACAAAACTTATATCTGGTTTTTACTACCAACAGTTTCCTATAACAGGAAAAGGTGTCATACAAGGTTTGTCTGTTCCATTGACTTTAAGCACACCTATTTTATATATTGTTTCAAACTTAGGTTCAAAGTGTTATTCGAATGTCGACAGAAACTACTATGACCAAAAGATACTTATGCGTATAAACAACACATTCTCTGCTGGTTTGCCTATTGTTCATTCGAATGCAGAGTTTTCAGCTTTAGTAAACTCAAACACTTTAGCAAACATAAACTTAACCTTAGTTGACGCAAACTTTGTTCCTGTAAAACTTTTATGTCCTATGTATTTGTCAATGACGGCAGAAAGTTTCGAATTGGAAGATGCAACTGGTGAAAGTATTGTATTACAAGAACAACTTCAACAACAAATAGCTCAAGAACAACAAATGCAACAAATAGCTCAAGAACAACAAATAGCTCAAGAATAAAAAAAATATTTTTTTTATTTTTATAAAAATGTACAGAATAGATGTTTCAGATTTTTATGACTTCCAAACATTCAGAAATATGTGTCCATTTCGAGACTATAACAAAGCAGTCGAGAATTTGAAACGTTTAGTCATTTATGTCGACTCTGCCCCAGAATGTTATGTCATGAAAGAATGGGATGTAGTCTTTAACAAACCAAGAGCAACAATAGTTTCAGAACAAGAATGTAGACAGAAACTTAAGAAAATAAAAGTTGTACAAGTTGGCATGAAGATGTTAGATGCTTGGGATATCTTATTGTCAAAGTTAGAAGATTTTTCAGTTCGAGGTATAAAGTTCTATACACCTTCTCCAAACTTCTATTCTATCTTCACTGGATATAAATACGAACAAGTAGAATGGAAAGAAAATATTATAGAAGCTTGGTTAGACCATGTCAAAGAAATTATATGCAATGGAAACGAAAGAGTCTATGAGTATATCTTATGTTGGTTTGCAAACATCTTACAACATCCAAGTGCTAAGAATGAAACTGCTCTCATTATAATTGGAAAACAAGGAACAGGTAAGAACACATTCTTTACAGATATCTTATGCAAACTGTTAGAAGGTTATTCGAACCCGAATATGACAAACATAGAAAACATCTGTGGCAAGTTTAACTCCTCAATAGAGAATATGAAACTTATAGTTTGCAATGAACTTCAAAGTATAGATACAACAAAAGTTTTGAACTCAGATGCTTTGAAGAGTCTTATAACAGACAAAGTTGGAGTTGTTGAAAGAAAGTATAAAGACCAAAGAGTTTGTGAAAATGTTGCAAACTTCATTATGGTTTCAAACAATGCTGTTCCGATGAAGTTAGAAAGTTCTGACAGAAGATATGTAGTTGTCAGAACGTCAGAAGCTCATATGCAAGATACAGAATATTTTGACGCTTTGTCAGAATGTTTGACATCTGACTTTTACAACCACTTGTTCTCATATTTCAGACATTAGAT
>NW_915554.1:0-1569 GCF_000209065.1 Trypanosoma cruzi
GATTTCTTCAGAACCGCTGGTCTTGTACGTAATCATCCGGCTCCTGAACAAACACCTCCATCTTCACATTGTAGTCTCTCATCAACGGCCGCCCTGCAGCCAACATAATTCCAAAGGAAATCGTTCAGCCTCATGTTGGTGCTGCTCATGGTCCACCGCGGCCACACTTTACACCCCACCAAATGTCGAGCTGCAGCGTCGGAACCATCACAAGAGCCACGGCGAGGTGCCATCACAACACCCGTGCGGTGAAGCATCCCACTCGCACCGCCCAACTGCGGCCAGCAGGTGCCGCTGGCTCCAAAGGACACTCGCGGCTGTTTCCTTCCGCAGTCCCAATGGCGTTGGGCATGGCACTCGCACGGCTCGGTGGTCGGTGCGCCATGCAGCCGCACTGCAACGCCTGTCGGTGAAGCAGTCGAGGCCCACCGCCCCCGCAGCAACACGAGGCGTGCAATCGACCCCAACACCACCACATTATCGCCCTTTTTTACTTTGTTTTATTCACGTTGTCCGTCTGTTTGCCCCATCACCGACACCAAAAATAAGTGCACACCTTCACAAAAGGGAAGGAACAAAGAGAAAAGGAGGCACGATCCCACCGTCCCGCCGCGGGTCAACACTCTCGTCCACCCACCGCCATTGCCACACAGGAGACCGCAGTCACATCGCAGAGTCAGCACCACAATGTGAACCACACCATCGTGCACTGAAAAATGGGCGAGACGCAGCCATGCACCGCCCCGCCACATTTTCCCACCACTCAAGTATTGCGTGCCCGCACAAAGTAGCAAACAGAATCAGAGTGCACACAAACCCAATCATCCCCCTCACTCGCTGAAGCACATTATTCGCATGGAGTGACAACATTTAAAAACACAACAGCAGTAGCAGGCTGCATGAAATGTCCCTGCCAACCCTGTGAAAAGACACAACAACTCTGCGGAGCAAAAGTAACAGCCCCTCGGTGTTGCCCGCAGTTCACATGGCAGGACAAATTCCACGCACGCATAGTTCCGGATTCCTCGTTGTCTGAGTACACATCAACAGAGCGTAAAAAAAATACGCGTGCAAGGTGGCATTTAAATACGTGAAAAATCTTCAGCCTGTTTTGTTCGATGCTGTTGGAGATCAGTCCCAAACAATCCAATCAAAGTGACACGCCGGACGGAATGGCGTCAGTTAATAAATAAATAATTGCGCCAATGCAAAAAGCAGCAGGGATTTGGGTTTTATTCCTGAATTCGGGGGCAACAGTGGCATGAGAGTGTGTATGTGTGCAGGACCTTTCGTGGGACGGTGCTCCCCAATCCCGCCGTGCCCTGACACAAAAGACAATAACAAAAAAAGCACACTCTCCAGAAAAGGAGTGACGGTTGGGCAGTCAGCCCCCGTTTCGTCTCACGACATCCACATGTGTGCGCTCCACCCCAAATATGTACCTCCCTGGACGCCGCATGCATGACGTGTGGTTTCGTCACTCGCAATGTGTTTTTCCTCCCGCAAGCAGCAAAAAGGACGGCCATGGCGCAGCTCCACTCAGGGGAAGCAATCGGGGCAAGCACGGGT
>NW_915555.1:0-1569 GCF_000209065.1 Trypanosoma cruzi
GTTGACGAGCAGACGATCCGCATGCAGTTGACAGCTGCAGGGACACCTTGTCGATGAGAACTTTCTCTTATTACTGGGAAAGAGCATCGCCCTGACAATCGTAATATCCTGTCAATGGATTTTTCACGTAAGAATAATCTGAGCTGCAATACTTACTGGCATCATCCAGGTCTCTTGTCGACACATTGATGCGGATGGGTGCCCATCCATTCTCCCCGATGACGGTGTATGTCTGCGACGCACTTCCCGTTCCCGAAGGCACGTTTTTCATCACCACCGGCATCGATTTCGTCCTGTCGACACGCATCGCATCGTCAAAGGAGCAATGGTACGTCAGGCTGGCAGCAAAGCACCCGCTGGAACAACACATCAAAGTCAACATCATGAGCAGCAATGGCAGCGCTGCAGGGCACGGTGAGGCGAAGAGCCACTGAACCATCGGCGTGACTGTTGGAAAGGTATTTATTGGCTTGCTGAGGCAACAAAGACTGATTGGTTGAAAAGAAAAATAAAACACAAACGTCACCACACAAGGAAACAAATGGTGGTTAATGAAAATACGTCCATTCAACCACCACACAAGCAGAGATTCAAAACACACACGTGACGGGAAGCCGAGGCGTGGGACGACCAGCGCACACACACTCTCGTTGCTCCCGCAAAGCAAAACACACACACAGGGAGAGAGAGGTCGCCCACTCAATGCAATAGAAACAAAACAGAAACAGTTACGGTGCTCCGCCCATGCAGCCACGCAGGACGGCAGCGGTGCGTGTCGTGCAAAAGAGAGCACCAACGGGCCTGCATGGGTGTGCATGCATATATACAATGGGCACATTATGTGTGTGCCTCGTGGGGTGAGGTGAGGGCGAGAGTCCATGCAAGGGGACACACACACAGAGAGAGAGAAGGACGAGTGTGTGTGCGGACGGTGCATGGCTCTCTCACACTCACTCTCACGCGGCCACCACCGCAGCAGCAGCCGCACAACAACAAGAAGAAGCAAAGGAGGGGAGGTGGTGTGGAAGGCCGCGGTGCTGCTGTCGCTGTCGCCAGTAGTCGCAGCATCATTTGTTATAGCTGCGGCTTCGACAGTTGCTGTTTTATTTGTATTTTCTTCTTTATCTTCACCTTGTTGTGCTTCTTTCTTCGCTTCACCATCAGGTGCTTGATCATGTTTTGGAATGCCTTCTTCATTTCCTTTGTCAGCGTCATTTGTAATGGCACCTTTGGAAGCTGAGGGTGATGTTGGAGTTGATTCGGCGCTAACTTCTGTTGGTCCGTCTGTTTTCGTGACTGTGGTGGGGATGGTTCCTTCTTTTCGTGAGGCACTTCTTGACTCCACGTCGTGTTGAGATGCTTCTACATGTTGCTCTGAAGGGTCATCTGCAAAGGAGGGGTTTTCATCTTTTGTTTGTGTTGTTGCTTCTGCCGCTGCTGCTGCAGGTGCTTTTGGTGTTGGTAATTTGAGTCCTTCTTCCTGGGCGGAGCCGTCATCGGAGCTGGACTGTCACTTCGCTGGTGTTGCATTTAAAGTTCCGGCTGGGTTTCCATTCAGTGTCGTGCTAA
>NW_915556.1:0-1569 GCF_000209065.1 Trypanosoma cruzi
AAACAAGAATTTCTCAAATTTCTAACCCCCAATTTCACCGTAGCTGCTACATAATCCACACAACCACCCCGTATCCAATGAACATCGCAAACATAAAATTATAATAATTAACGCGCAATACAACTGAATTAACAACCCTTCAACATCCACTCTATCTATCTCTATGTTCTGTCCTCATCAATAATCATATAGTACATAATCATAACCATATACAATAAATAAAATCTTAAACCTCCAGTACCTTATATTACACCAACCCCAATCGAACCCCACCTCCCGTGAAAATCGACAAAATCCAGGAAATAATGTACGGGGGAGATGCATGAATTTCCGCCCCAAAAGTTGAACGCCCCTCCCAAAACGGAAAGGCCCCAAAAATTTATACCCCAAATTTTAATAAAGTATACCACACAAATACTTATTCATACCCCTTCTACCATAACCACCACCCAACATTATTCAATTATATCTTTACACTATACATCTAATAATCTAATAATACACTATTAACAGAATACAACTATACAACTCTACTTATCACCTGTCTTTAACTATATCATCTATAATCGAACCTCATAAATTATAACATATATCTGCGCTCTGTTATATTACACCAACCCCAATCGAACCCCACTTCCCCACAAAAATCCAATTTTAATCAAAATAATGTACGGGGGAGATGCATGAATTCTGGCCCCAAAAGTTGAACGCCCCTCCCAAAACCAACGTTTCCCGAATTTTTCTACCATTCAACATACCGAAACCACAACACTTAATAAATATAATAAATAAATAAATCAAATATATACACATTACGATATACTCACTAATCTTCTACTCCTGTAAACTCAATCATAGAAATCTACATATCACAACTATCAACATAATTAAGAAATAACTTAAGTAATAGCAAAACAATAATACATTATAATCCTACCCCTTAACATACTCCACCAACCAGGCCTATATTACACCAACCCCAATCGAACCCCACCTCCCCGTAAAAATCCAAAAATCACCAAAATAATGTACGGGGGAGATGCATGAATTTCCGCCCCAAAAGTTGAACGCCCCTCCCAAAATCAAGTTTCCCCACATTTTCAGGACCACAAATTCATAACACCAACAACCACCTCCCCACCCACCACACTCAAACACAGAAACACATAATAACATACCTTCTATAGTTATCATAACATTGAATAAACATTTATCACACTATACCACAACAACTATGATTTCACCATACATATATCAATACAACCATCAACGTACTACAACAAGATAAGAATACCTTAACACCCCTCCGTCAACTACCGCTATATTACACCAACCCCAATCGAACCCCACCTCCCCGTAAATTTAGCATTTTGGCCAAAATAATGTACGGGGGAGATGCATGAATTTCCGCCCCAAAAGTTGAACGCCCCTCCCAAAACAAGAATTTCTCAAATTTCTAACCCCCAATTTCACCGTAGCTGCTACATAATCCACACAACCACCCCGTATCCAATGAACATCGCAAACATAAAATTATAATAATTAACGCGCAATACAACTGAATTAACA
>NW_915557.1:0-1569 GCF_000209065.1 Trypanosoma cruzi
GAATGGTGGTGGTCAGAGAACTCTCTTTCATGTCTGTTTGCGTGTTCACACACTGGGACGCCAAACAACCCGGAACTATCCGCTGCTTGGAGGAATTTCGCGAGCTCCTGCCCACAAGGGTGCTGCACTCGGCGGATCGTTTTCGAGCGGCTGCTGCACCGCACGTTGTGGTCTAAATTTTTGTTTCGAATTATGAATGGTGGTGGTCAGAGACACTCTCTTTCAATGTCTGTTTGCGTGTTCACACACTGGACGCCAAACAACCCTGAACTATCCGCTGCTTGGAGGAGTTTCGCGAGATCTTGCCCACATGGGTGCTGCACTCGCCGGATCGTTTTCGAGTGGCTGCTGCACCACACGCTGTGGTCTAAATTTTTGTTTCGAATTATGAATGGTGGTGGTCAGAGACACTCTCTTTCAATGTCTGTTTGCGTGTTCACACACTGGACGCCAAACAACCCTGAACTATCCGCTGCTTGGAGGAATTTCGCGAGCTCTTGTCCACAGGGGTGCTGCACTCGGCGGATCGTTTTCGAGTGGCTGCTGCACCACACGCTGTGGTCTAAATTTTTGTTTCGAATTATGAATGGTGGTGGTCAGAGACACTCTCTTTCACTATCTGTTTGTGTGTTCACACACTGGACGCCAAACAACCCTGAACTATCCGCTGCTTGGAGGAGTTTCGCGAGATCTTGCCCACAGGGGTGCTGCACTCGCCGGATCGTTTTCGAGCGGCCGCTGCACCGCACGTTGTGGTCTAAATTTTTGTTTCGAATTATGAATGGTGGTGGTCAGAGGCACTCTCTTTCAATGTCTGTTTGCGTGTTCACACACTGGACGCCAAACAACCCTGAACCATCCGCTGCTTGGAGGAATTTCGCGAGATCTTGCCCACCAGGGGTGCTGCACTCGGCGGATCGTTTTCGAGTGGCTGCTGCACCGCACGTTGTGGTCTAAATTTTTGTTTCGAATTATGAATGGTGGTGGTCAGAGACACTCTCTGTCAATGTCTGTTTGCGTGTTCACACACTGGACGCCAAACAACCCTGAACTATCCGCTGCTTGGAGGAATTTCGCGAGCTCTTGCCCACAGGGGTGCTGCACTCGGCGGATCGTTTTCGAGTGGCTGCTGCACCACACGCTGTGGTCTAAATTTCTGTTTCGAATTATGAATGGTGGTGGTCAGAGGCACTCTCTTTCAATGTCTGTTTGCGTGTTCACACACTGGACGCCAAACAACCCTGAACCATCCGCTGCTTGGAGGAATTTCGCGAGCTCTTGCCCACAGGGGTGCTGCACTCGGCGGATCGTTTTCGAGTGGCTGCTGCACCACACGCTGTGGTCTAAATTTCTGTTTCGAATTATGAATGGTGGTGGTCAGAGGCACTCTCTTTCAATGTCTGTTTGCGTGTTCACACACTGGACGCCAAACAACCCTGAACCATCCGCTGCTTGGAGGAATTTCGCGAGCTCTTGCCCACAGGGGTGCTGCACTCGGCGGATCGTTTTCGAGTGGCTGCTGCACCACACGCTGTGGTCTAAATTTCTGTTTCGAATTATGAATGGTGG
>NW_915558.1:0-1569 GCF_000209065.1 Trypanosoma cruzi
GAGGAGGGCCGCGACGAACGGCGCGCTGAGGGAGCCGTGACGTGTGGGCGTGCGACGAGGGACTGTGGGGCGGAGCACACACTTCTTTCCCTCTTGTTTTGTTTTGTTTCTTGCGGCCAGGGCGGGCAGACACCCGCAGCGCCACACACAAAGCCACACCCTGCCGCCGTGTTTTTTTTTGTTTTTTTCTTTTTTTTTCTTTTCATTTCACGCGCTGGCAGTCCCGTCAGCATCTCTCTCCCTCTTGTTTTTTTGTTGCTGCGCTCACTCTCCCGATGGAGTGACGCGACCGCCGTCATGTCTGCGTGCTTCTCTCAGTCCCCACACACGAGTGACTGTGCTCTGCGGGCCGCACTCACGCACCGATGAGAGGGCTGAGGGGAGCAGCAACACGCAGATGACCCCATGAAATATAAACGATGTGCGGACACATGGAGGGTCGGACGGTTGAAGCACACGCAACCATCTTTTTAATTTTCTTTTCGGGCAAAATATATACAGACAGTTTGGTGTGGCCACACGGCAGCCAGGCGATTTTTTTTATTTTAAATTTGTGTGGAACAGTAATGGACGATTTCCTTTTTATAATTATTTTGTGTGGTGGGGTTTACATAAGACGAAGGGGACGGTTTTTTGTTTTTTTTAATAATTCTTTTGTGGATTGCGGCTGCTTGGGCTGCAGTGCAGTCATGATTTTGAGCGGTCTTCTTGTTGTTTCCGCCATGCGTCTCTGCTGTACATTTTTGTGCGTCCCTCCACATACTCTGCTCCCTCTTTTCTGCTTCTTTTCTTTGTGTTTCTGCAGGCACACACACACACACACACAAGATGCACATTGCAGTGGATTTGAATACTCCTTTTGTAGCGCATGCTGGCAGTTGCGTGTGGCGGCTGTTGTCTTCTTCCGTGGCCATGAGGAGAAGGGAGGAGAGGGAGCGCGCACCCGAGTCTCTTTTCCTGTGGGTGTGATGCACCGCGTGTGACTGCGTTGAGTTGGGCTCCGTGTCCCATTGAGGACGGGATGGCTGGAAATTTTGTTGCCGTGTCATGGATGGATGAGGGTTTGCTTGCGCGTGTGGGTGGTGTGGTGGCCGCGGTGTTTTTGCCATTTCCCTGGGGCTGTGGCGATGAGCTGGGAGGAGATGGTGGTGCGTGACTCTCATTGCTGGATGGGACGGTGCGTGGCTGTGTGACTTGTCTCTCCTCTTTGCTTTGACTCTGCGTTGACGTGTTGTTAGTTTGTGGTGAAAGCTGCACGCAAGTGACAGGAGTGATGGCGATGATGAGGACTGGCCGTGTGCTGCTGGTGTGTGCCCTCTGCGTGCTGTGGCGCGGTGTATGCGCGGTGGAAGTGTCAAAGGCCGATGTTTCCGAAAATGCCAATGTATTTCACGTTCCAGCAGAGGTGCCACAGCCTGAATCCGCAGACAGAAACGCAGGACAACAGGAGTCATTAGAACACGTCAGTCAAGAGCGTCAAAACGCGGGTAAACCGTTGGATCAAAAAATCGAAGCGGCTGATGATCAGAAGAGGGATCTGAAAATTGAAAAACCAACAGCCGACGAATT
>NW_915559.1:0-1570 GCF_000209065.1 Trypanosoma cruzi
AGGGAGAAGGAAATGCCTTGACCTGTTCCCGTATTGTCCGCGGCGCTTTTGTCAATCACACGTTTTTGCACCACTTCCACCAGTTTCTCTTTGTAGTTACCGTCCGTGGCGTCGGCGGCAAGGATGGGACCCTTCTGAAGACCATCCAATTCCCAAACAGCCCCATTTTTATACACAAATGAGACAAAGTGGTATACATCACTGGCATCGGGGGTCTCATCGTGCAGCACAAAAAATTCAGTTGGGGCGAACGAGTTGTGGGCTTCACGTAACACATCGCTCTCCGCCACCTGCGTTCCACGTAAATAGGCGTTCATTTCCCGTGTAAACTCAAGGAGATTGCTAAGCTCATCACCCAGCTGAATACTTTCGCTGTAGTTAAGAAGCGTGTTGACCATTGCGAGAGTTGCGCAGGCGTTGTTGACGGTTTGCCGCGCAAAGTACACAGGTGCGTCGGGCACCACCACCCCGTCTGATGTTGGGGTTTTGCCAGACTTCCACTTGAAGAGCAGAATGAGACCGTAGACATTCGTGTATTGGCGCAAAAACTCGGGCTCCAGACCCAATATTTCCTCCACGGCAACACCGCGTGCGCCAAAGCGCTCAATTAACTCCGTAAACACGGCCGGATCGCTTTCAATAAGGCACCAACTAGGCATAATGACCCTCTCTTTTGTGTGCAGGGTAGAGCGGAAGGTACTCAGCCAGTTTCACTTGAAGAAATAAAAACAGAAATCTTCAAAAAAAAAAAAAAAAAGGGAAACAAGCAAATAAGCACAGACAGAAAAAGAAAAAACAATGGGAAAAAAAAATCCCACGATGAAAGAAATACCAACAGCTTTGCACACGCACGTACCCGTATACCTACAAAAGAAGAAACAGAAAAAATACCAAATCATAGAAGATAAATAACTGACTGAACGTGAGAAAGAGAGCAGGATACAAAATGACTGGTGTCAACAACTACAGTCTAGTCCAGAATCGGATTCTATTTTAAGCGTCTTTGTAAGGTTTTGAAGAGCGTGAAGGACGCCATCATCTTCCACCCGCAGTACGTAACTCATCCCTTCTCCCTTTTCCATCGTCGTCCAGGCATGTGCATCTAGCAGTGCATGGAGCGCCCGCAGGTAACCGGGGGCGCCCATGAGTACCTGCAAGGGGAACCTTTTATCGCCACAGTAAATGGCCGCAGGGTAGCCGTAGTGCCGTGTGAGCAATTCTGGTGAGAGCAGGTGTAGAAGCCCTAGACATTGAACCGGCCCAGGCAAGAGCACAGCTGGCGGTGGAAATGCGAGTTTGTCCACGCCAGCAATGACGTGTGCCCATTGGTATTTTGTGAGGCACCGGAGAAACACCCCCGCGTCACCCAATGGTCGCCGTACGCGATGCCGCAAGACGCTCGCAAGACACCGAAGACCATCAATGATATACACAACACCCGAAAAGCGAAGTGCGGAGGCCAAATGGGAAACAAACCCCACCAAAACCGTTTCGATGAGGGCATCCCGTAGCACCATGTCCCGCGGGGAGTCTTCCACTGCGCGCAGGACCTGCACAACGGCTACGGCAA
>NW_915560.1:0-1570 GCF_000209065.1 Trypanosoma cruzi
GAAATAATGAAAATAATGACATAATCATAACAATGAAATAATGAAAATAATGTCATAATCATAACAATGAAATAATGAAAATAATGTCATAATCATAACAATGAAATAATGAAAATAATGACATAATCATAACAATGAAATAATGAAAATAATGTCATAATCATAACAATGAAATAATGAAAATAATGACATAATCATAACAATGAAATAATGAAAATAATGACATAATCATAATAATGAAATAATGAAAATAATGACATAATCATAACAATGAAATAATGAAAATAATGACATAATCATAATAATGAAATAATGAAAATAATGTCATTATCATAACAATGAAATAATGAAAATAATGACATAATCATAATAATGAAATAATGAAAATAATGTCATAATCATAATAATGAAATAATGAAAATAATGACATAATCATAACAATGAAATAATGAAAATAATGACATAATCATAATAATGAAATAATGAAAATAATGTCATAATCATAACAATGAAATAATGAAAATAATGACATAATCATAATAATGAAATAATGAAAATAATGACATAATCATAACAATGAAATAATGAAAATAATGTCATAATCATAACAATGAAATAATGAAAATAATGTCATTATCATAACAATGAAATAATGAAAATAATGACATAATCATAATAATGAAATAATGAAAATAATGACATAATCATAACAATGAAATAATGAAAATAATGACATAATCATAATAATGAAATAATGAAAATAATGACATAATCATAACAATGAAATAATGAAAATAATGACATAATCATAACAATGAAATAATGAAAATAATGTCATAATCATAACAATGAAATAATGAAAATAATGACATAATCATAACAATGAAATAATGAAAATAATGTCATAATCATAACAATGAAATAATGAAAATAATGTCATAATCATAACAATGAAATAATGAAAATAATGTCATAATCATAACAATGAAATAATGAAAATAATGACATAATCATAACAATGAAATAATGAAAATAATGACATAATCATAACAATGAAATAATGAAAATAATGACATAATCATAACAATGAAATAATGAAAATAATGACATAATCATAATAATGAAATAATGAAAATAATGTCATAATCATAACAATGAAATAATGAAAATAATGACATAATCATAATAATGAAATAATGAAAATAATGTCATAATCATAACAATGAAATAATGAAAATAATGACATAATCATAATAATGAAATAATGAAAATAATGTCATAATCATAACAATGAAATAATGAAAATAATGACATAATCATAATAATGAAATAATGAAAATAATGTCATAATCATAACAATGAAATAATGAAAATAATGACATAATCATAACAATGAAATAATGAAAATAATGTCATAATCATAACAATGAAATAATGAAAATAATGACATAATCATAACAATGAAATAATGAAAATAATGACATAATCATAACAATGAAATAATGAAAATAATGACATTATCATAATAATGAAATAATGAAAAATATGACATTATCATAAACATGAAATA
>NW_915561.1:0-1570 GCF_000209065.1 Trypanosoma cruzi
CAGCAGCGCGCCATCGGTCAGCGCACCGGCGTTGTCGTTCACTACGACGGCGGACGCGTTGGCTTCCACCCCGCTGTCAAGCACCAACCCATGCGCGGCGTACACCTGGCTCCCCGACACGCGCAGCACAGCGCCCCCCGACGCTACCACGCGCGCACTCGCGTACAACGCAACGTCGCCACCGAGCACAGCCGCGTCCAGCGCGACACCGCCACCGACGAGCTCCAGCACGGCGCCGTCCACCACCACCGTCCGCCCACCAGTCATCACGGCCACGAGGGCAACGCCAGACACAACCAGCACGGACCGCACAAGCCGCAGGCCCGACAGCACAAGCACCGGTGCGTACGGCGAGGACTGCGAGCCGGGAAGATACACAAGCGGCGTCGACCTCGCGGCAACCAGCAGGGAGTCCGTCACCGTCAGCACGGACCCCGCGGGGAACGTGCCGGTCAGCACAAGCGCACCGTTCAGCGCCTCCACATCGCACACGGACAGCTCCACCGGTCCGCTCTCGTCGTTCCCCGCCGCTCCCGCACCGCGCAACGCTCCACCGCCCATCACGTACAGCACGGCGCCGTTCTGCAGCGACACGTTCTGCACGACAATCCGCACGCCGTCCCGCGCCATCCACGGCACGTAGAGCACCGGACTCACGCCGTCCAGCACAACGTGGCGCAGCGTCACCTCGCTCGCGCCGGCAGGCAGAACGAACACCGACCGCACCGTCACGCCCTCGCGGACGAACACACTCGTCGCAGTGCCCACAGCGGGCGGCAGTGCGGGAGCACCCACAGGCACGCACGCCTCGCCGTACGCAGCGCTGCCGCATAGGCAAACGCACACACCGTTCCTCATGCTCGCCGCCGCCGTCCCGGGCGCGTAGCAGTGCGTGTCCCTGTCGCACGCGTCGCACCCAACAACGTCGATGCTCCCAGCGTCGCCAAAACCAGCCGCTGCGCACTCCTCCGCCGTCGACAGGACACGGCCACCAGCGTCGTTGCACGCCACCCTCAAATGCGCCCCAACCGCAAGCGACAGGCTCAGCGACAGCATCCGCGGCAGCAGCGCTCGGTTGCGCACAAAGCTCAGCGTGCTCCCAGCAGCGGTCACGGCGCCAGCGGCGTAGAGCATCTCCCTCGAGACGCCGTCGTGCACGTTGCCCTTCGCCAGCAGCATCGACCCACCGGCCAGGCTCACCGTCGAATAAAACGCCACCGCGTAGTCCTCCGTCGATAAAAAGTCGCTCCGCACAAGCGCCACAGCGGAGCCCGACACGCTCACAGCCCCACGCACAGACACCGCGTGCTCGCACAGCAGGAAGTCGCTGTCAACAAACGCCACCACGGAGCCGCCGCTGGCAGCAACACCGCCCTCCACCGACACGCACAGCCCCAGCGCCGTCTGCACCGACAGCCCGTCCACGTACAGCGCACCGCGCGACGACAGCGCCACGCCGCCAACAAACAACACGCCAACAGCGTCGCGGAACACAGCCGCCAACTGCGTGCGCGCAATGGTCAGTACGCTCCCAGTCAGATTCACGTTCTGCACCACGAGGCACGCGGAC
>NW_915562.1:0-1570 GCF_000209065.1 Trypanosoma cruzi
TGTATGCCACCATCACCTCCGGCTCCTTGACTGGGTTGTACAGGAGTAGAGCGGAAACGGTCGCACGATTGCCGAAGTCAAGGTAGCCGAACACTGCCGTTGAGCCGTATACGATGAAGCACAGAAGCATTGCGATGGCAGAGCACAGAGTGAAGCGGCTCGCACTGCGATCTGACATGTCCCAATACACCTCGAACGAGTTGACCTGACACAAGAAGGCAAACATGAAGACACCTAGTCCGTCCAGCGCCCTGTTGCCAGTGCCAAACAGGTGGATGCCTTCGTCGGTGATCCTGCCGGTGACATGTAAGTTTTTCGCGTTTTCTGACAGTCCGTGCATGCCAGAGTGGACAATGATCATCACCACAAAGTAGATGACAAAGACAATTCCCACCGCCGAGATGTGGCGCAGCGAGTTGATGTGCCTTGGAATGACGAGGGGCAGCATCACGGTGAGCCACAGCAGGCTTGTCAGCAGGCGGTTGCCTGACTTCGATTTCCAGTACGCCGGAGCACTCGTGTTGTCAAGAATGGCCTTAAAGATGTCCCCCACGCTGATGATGAACGAAACGGAGCCACCAAAGGTGTTCAGAGAGCGTAGCACGGCAGTGACATAGTCGAAGCCGGGACCCAGCAGCACACGTGCCATGCCTTCGTACGTCCTCGAGCCAAGTCGCTCCATCTGCACCGCGAGGCAGTACAGCGAGTAGACGGTAAGAACCCCAATGAGGGCCGGATACACAAGCGCCAGAACGAGGCCACTGCTGTTGGCGGCGAAGGGAAGTCCGAGGATGCCAGCGCCAATGCATATGGATGAGAGGTTGAACACCGTGGACAGCAGCCCGCCCGGTGGGATTCCACTTGACATCAAAATCATCACTGACTGTGCCCACCCACGCTGTTCCACGGGCTTCTTCCTGTAGAGCTCGCCTGCCACTCTTCCCGTGTCCTCTTCATGCATTTTCTCACGGGGAAGCAGAGACTGGTCCGACTGTGCCGATGGCGCCATGTTGTCCGCGGCACCACCTGGCGGCCGCAGTGCATCGTCTTCATGGTCGGTGGAGAAGTGTGGCACGTCCATGGCCTCGCTAGGCGCAGCGCGGGTTTCGTGTGTCATTTCGTGAATAGGGGGATCGGCGTGCGCGTATTCGCCTTCCTTTTGTGGTACAAAAGCAACCTACACAGCTCGTAACATGGATAGAGGGAGAGGGCAAAAGAGACAGGAAGAACGGGTGGGTAGGCTGGGCAAAAGGACTGCGGCGCACGCCAGAGGCACTGTGCCCGGCAGCACAAGCCCCGCCATTGGGAAGCTACCGTCGTGGCCCCGGCGCAACCTGAAAGCAAAGGCCACGCACGCACAGCAGAGGTGGCTCTACATGCACCAGCCCGAATCACACCGCACGCGGTCCAGTAGCTCGGTCGCAGCTGCGAGCGCCCCATCCACCGCGCAACAGTGCGGCCCGACACCCCCACGATCCAGCTGCACGGCAGCGCGGGTCCTTCTGGCTGTTGCAGCGGTCTAAGCCGCTGTTCCTTGGGCTCCGTCCAGACGTGGTGCACTGCTGCTGCA
>NW_915564.1:0-1571 GCF_000209065.1 Trypanosoma cruzi
GGTGTGCGCGTCTGGATGCGCAGTGCAAGCGTCAAATGAGTGAGCTGCAAGATCAGGCGCCACGCGATGAACTTAATAGTGAAACAACCAAGACGCAAAGAGGACATGCAGGGCGGTGTGAGGACCGCCAAGGCCATTGCAGACGCGTCGTATGCCAATGATTCTGCGTCGAGCAAAAAACTTCAGGCCGAGCTGAATAGAATGCATGCACGAATGGAAGAATCCGAGGACCAAAAACAGAACGCCATCGCCATGGCGGAGTCGTTGAGGCAGAAGAGGGGATCTCCTCCTCTGAATGAACAGCACGACAAGCTTGGCACTCAGAGCCATAAAGTTGCCTTGTTCAAGATTAACAAGGAGGTGGGTGAAGGGAAGGACGCTGTGCGAGGTGCGATTGCGGCCGAGGGAAATAAGGTGGAGTTGGTTCAGGGAGCGAAAGGCTTACTCCCAGAGAAAATGACTCCAACTGAAGCCAAACCGCTTCGAGCGCAGGTGGTGGAGGACGCGAGCGTCGGAAATGGGATATCTTCTGCAGTCACCAACGGGTTGCCAAATGTTGCGGAGATGGAGGAGGCATGTAAGAGAACGGCACTTCTGCAGCAGGAAATGGAAGGGGAAGGGCGAGCTCACGTTGGCGACGGGAGCGAAGATGCCGCACGGAAGGCACGCGCTGAGAAGGGGACTACTGCTGCTGTCAGTGAAAAGGTGGAGAAGAAGAAAAAGGCCAAATGTGGCTGCTAAACGAAGGATGTGACAAAAGATTACTTTGGAGATGAAATGAGGGCTCAACCCATATTTTACCTCACCCCCCTCAGCCGCAGTGTAAATTATATATATATATATATATATATATAATAATAGAGAGCGTGCAATGGAGGGAGGGATGGTGGGATGGAGATGGTGGGAATTGCTGGTGTTTATTTATATTTATGTATTTGTTGTTGGGCTCACCGTTAGGCCCGAGTATTTTATACAACTTTTTTTGTTTTTTTATAAAATTCAGTCGACCTCTCTCTCTTTCTTTTCTTTTTTCCTTTTTGTTTTTGTTCTTGTTTTCAATTGGGATTGACCGGTGAGAGGCCCTTTTATCCTCCCCTTGTCTTCTTCTTTGTTTCACGCCCCTACGAGGTTTGATTGTTGTCATGTTCCTTCTTCCCCTCCCCTTTTTTTTCTCTCTCTCTCTTTGCTGTGCGGTTTGTTTTGGTATCTCCCCCAAGGCCATGCCTTCTTTTCCTGCGGACGCGAATTCCAATGAATTGAACTTGTCCCTGTCGGCTCCCGTGGAGTTGCAGCACGTGGAGGAGAGGATAGCACGACGACGTAGTACCCTTCCGGAATTGTCCCTTCCAGACACCTCAGGAGGGATCCCTGTCTCCAAGAACAGCTCCTTTGTGGAGGCCAATTTCGTGGCCGATCCCCAGAAATGGAATCATCGCTTCACCGGGGCGTTTACCTCCCCTGTAAAGGACGAACCGGTAAAAGAAAAAACGCCGGCGCCAATGGATTCAAAGGTAAAAAGACCACCGACTCCTGAATTACATGCTGTTCGTTGTTTTTTTAGTTAGGTATTC
>NW_915565.1:0-1571 GCF_000209065.1 Trypanosoma cruzi
GATCTCGCGACATTCCTCCAAGCAGCGGATAGTTCAGGGTTGTTTGGCGTCCAGTGTGTGAACACGCAAACAGACATTGAAAGAGAGTGCCTCTGACCACCACCATTCATAATTCGAAACAAAAACATAGACCACAGCGTGTGGTGCAGCAGCCGCTCGAAAACGATTATCCGACTGCAGCACCCCTGTGGGCAAGATCTCGCGACATTCCTCCAAGCAGCGGATAGTTCAGGGTTGTTTGGCGTCCAGTGTGTGAACACGCAAACAGACATTGAAAGAGAGTGCCTCTGACCACCACCATTCATAATTCGAAACAAAAATTTAGACCACAGCGTGTGGTGCAGCAGCCACTCGAAAACGATTATCCGACTGCAGCACCCTTGTGGGCAAGATCTCGCGACATTCCTCCAAGCAGCGGATAGTTCAGGGTTGTTTGGCGTCCAGTGTGTGAACACGCAAACAGACATTGAAAGAGAGTGCCTCTGACCACCACCATTCATAATTCGAAACAAAAATTTAGACCACAGCGTGTGGTGCAGCAGCCGCTCGAAAACGATTATCCGACTGCAGCACGCTTGTGGGCAAGATCTCGCGACATTCCTCCAAGCAGCGGATAGTTCAGGGTTGTTTGGCGTCCAGTGTGTGAACACGCAAACAGACATGAAAAGAGAGTGCCTCTGACCACCACCATTCATAATTCGAAACAAAAATTTAGACCACAGCGTGTGGTGCAGCAGCCACTCGAAAACGATTATCCGACTGCAGCACCCTTGTGGGCAAGATCTCGCGACATTCCTCCAAGCAGCGGATAGTTCAGGGTTGTTTGGCGTCCAGTGTGTGAACACGCAAACAGACATTGAAAGAGAGTGCCTCTGACCACCACCATTCATAATTCGAAACAAAAATTTAGACCACAGCGTGTGGTGCAGCAGCCGCTCGAAAACGATCCGCCGAGTGCAGCACCCTTGTGGGCAAGATCTCGCGACATTCCTCCAAGCAGCGGATAGTTCAGGGTTGTTTGGCGTCCAGTGTGTGAACACGCAAACAGACATTGAAAGAGAGTGCCTCTGACCACCACCATTCATAATTCGAAACAAAAATTTAGACCACAGCGTGTGGTGCAGCAGCCACTCGAAAACGATTATCCGACTGCAGCACGCTTGTGGGCAAGATCTCGCGACATTCCTCCAAGCAGCGGATAGTTCAGGGTTGTTTGGCGTCCAGTGTGTGAACACGCAAACAGACATTGAAAGAGAGTGCCTCTGACCACCACCATTCATAATTCGAAACAAAAATTTAGACCACAGCGTGTGGTGCAGCAGCCGCTCGAAAACAATTATCCGACTGCAGCACCCTTGTGGGCAAGATCTCGCGACATTCCTCCAAGCAGCGGATAGTTCAGGGTTGTTTGGCGTCCAGTGTGTGAACACGCAAACAGACATTGAAAGAGAGTGCCTCTGACCACCACCATTCATAATTCGAAACAAAAACATAGACCACAGCGTGTGGTGCAGCAGCCACTCGAAAACGATTATCCGACTGCAGCACCCTTGTGGGCAAGATCTCGCGAC
>NW_915566.1:0-1571 GCF_000209065.1 Trypanosoma cruzi
CAATAAAGCATGCTAATTGCACTTTTTTCTGTTGTGTGGGGAATTACCGTGATGCATCGCTGTTGTGGAGTGTATGATTTGGGGCTTTTGCGTATGGCCGTTGCTGCACCGAATTCCCTTCCCACTTGTGTCTGTGTGTGTTTGTGTTAGGGTTTATGCGCGCATTTCCTCTTGCAGTGTGTGTGCGGTGACGGCGGTGCCACACGTGTGCGGGACCGTGGCGATCGGAATGCGTGGACGAACCCTCCGTGCGCACCACGTTGTTGTTGGCTCTCACCAACACTGTGCTGGGTGGATGGTATCCACGGGCCGTCTTTGTGGTGGTCCTCGTGCATGTGGTGTGCATCGAACACTGTGTGGATGGTTTTCTTGTTGTGGGTGCCAGTCATTGCTGTGCGTAATTTCCTTCATTCCTATTCTTCTTCCTTTTGACTGGTTGTCAGTATTCAGCTTTAACTTGATCCAACCAGGAAAACAAGGAGAAACAATCTCTGGTGGGCGCAAGAGAGTGCAAGGTGGCAATGTGGAGACTCAAGCGTCTGCTGCGCCGCAGGAAAATGGTCGGAGGAGAGCAAGGCTGGAGTTAGAGGGTATCACAGTTCAACCCGCTGCAACCCGAAAAAGAGCGGAGAAGGCGCGGCGACCAGAGTGGACCATGAGCAGCACCGTAAGGGACATCCTGCTGGAGGGAAACACTAACAGGAACAACATGAAGCTCAATGATTTTTTTTTGGGATTATGTTGGCGGCGGGGCAGTCGTTGATGAAGACCACAATGTTACGGTGGAGGTGTTTTTCCATAAGCCGGATGATTACGTACAAGACCAGCAGCTTTTTGATAAGATTCTTAATTTAACAGAGTACCAAAAGCTAAAAGGGAGAGGGATACTATTGGAGGCTGCTACTAAGCTTGAAGGAGAAGGCGTGTTCATTCTTGAAGAATGGAGGAACCTTGGAAGAAGGTTTACGGTCGCTCTTCTTGCAAGGGAAAAACTAAACAAAGTTCCCACCCAGGTACTGGAAGAAAAAATGCTTGAGGCAAAAGGAAGAGCATGGCATCAACAAAAACTAGAATTTACCATTTCCACTAATATCAAAGATGTACTGTTTAAAGGTGGTCCTTGCTTCATGGAAATAAAGCTGAATGATTTTCTTGCGTTGAAATTGTGCGGCTGGGGCATTTTGCGCGCCAATCGGAATGTCTTGTTAAAGGAGTTATTAAGGAAACCCGCAAAGTATATCCGTGATGCGTGAGTATTGGTCGAAATACAGGCATTAGTTTATTATGTGTGGATGGATATTGCCGTATGGAATGAAATGGTTTTTGATGAGGATATACACAAGCTTTACGAGAATGGTGTACACAATCTACTTTGGTGGTCAGAAGCTGCTGCGGACGTAAAAGCAAATGTTAAACGCATCACTAAACAGTTTTTGGATGCAGCCGTCATTGAATCGATGAGCCTAATATGACAACGAGTGCACCGATGAAACTGGAGGGGCTTTACGAGTCTGTGTGCAATGCGAGGTGGAGCCATGTGGTGGAAGTTCCTGACGGCGAGGGGACAGGAA
>NW_915567.1:0-1571 GCF_000209065.1 Trypanosoma cruzi
AGGAAGGCCTGTTCCCCCGCCTGTCAACCGACAGAGGCCAAGAAAACGCGTCCTTTTCCGGTACACCGATGCGGACTGAGGCCCTCCAGAACGCGCATCCACGTCGTTCTCCCGCTCTTCCAATTACAGCTCTCCGCCATCTGTTTGGCGGTGGAACAGGGAATCCATTGATTATTCATTGAGAAAATGCATGTCGTATCGGGGGCGTAAAATAGTGGTGGTGCCAGAGTGGACGACGCGGTGGTTTTCTCAATTCGAGTATTCGCCCGGGCTGCTGGCCTGATCCTAAAATTAACTAAAGAAGACAAGCAAGATAGGGAGAGGAGGTAAACGGAGATGAAGTCAATTCGCCTCACTGTTTTCTCCAGGCATATATTTATATATTCGGACGGCCACCCTCGTGGCACTCCGCACTCTGTTGGGATCAGAAAAATCATTCCCTACGAAGTGGCAGACTTTGGGGTCCTCCAACCAAATGGACACCGCCGCGAGGATAAGAATTGAAAAAGGGTGGGTCGGATGGTAAAACCAAAATAAATAATTTCATCCCACCGTTGTTGGCTCCCCGGTTCCTTAAGTCGTACTCTTCGGAAAATTCATGAGAAAATAATCTTCTGGGCCACTGGCCCAATCCTCAAGTTATCTATAATAGAAAACAAACCAGATAGGAATAAGAAGGGGATGAATGGAACAAGAGTGGATTCACCATGTCCTCCAAGTGTAAAAGCTAGGAAGTGTATATTTATATATCATCCGTTAGCCACAGTCGCGGCCCGCTCACTCTATTCGGATGGGATGTATATATATGTATATATATATATTTATTTATTTATTTATTTATTTATTTATTTATTTATTTATTTATTTCTTACGAAGTGGCAGACTTTGGGGTTCTTCCAACCAAAGGGACGCCGCCGCATGGTGGGAATCAAAGGAGGGTGGGTGGGAAGGTAAAATAAAAATAAAAGTAATCCAACCGCCATCGCTTCCCTGCTCCCCTAAAGTCGTGTTCTTCCAAAAAATTCATGCGGTAGAAAAGTGCCGTAAAGAAGTGCATTCCTTTTATCACGACACATATACATTCATTAAGGCAGCCAGCCCTCCCACGATCATGCTCTTCACAAGCTCCTAAAAGATGAAAAAAAACGAGGATATAGGTAAGACAAATAAAACGGGCTTTTGCCCTCCGCTGATCACTGTTGTGCGGAGTCAGGTTGGGCCACAAACACAAAGGAGTTCCCGCCTTGAGAGAAGGTCATCGTAGCTTCTTCAAAAAGGACGTTCATTCCAAATTCAAATCCAACACCAAATGCTTCCTCAATCTGCATATGTAACGGTGGTCCAAGCATTCGTGTTGAAATCAAATATCCATAAAGCCTTCCATCTCGGTACTCCCAGTGTGCCGGACAGCATGTTACTAACTTGAATACGAAACTGCACGAGTCCTCCTGCAGGTTCCAACGACATCATAAACGGTCCTCCTTGATCTGAAAGATCCAATCCGTTGAACGTAGTCATCCCCCAACGGCCAAAAAGCTCATCAGGGATGGACGACATGGCGTGCGGATTGG
>NW_915568.1:0-1571 GCF_000209065.1 Trypanosoma cruzi
CCACCACCATCCCACAGCGGGCCAAGGGCAGCGAACGCCGAAAGGAAGTACGGCAGCGCAGCGGTGCTCGCACGCTCCTGCGTCGAGGCGCATGGCATCCTCGCAAACACGCCGAGCGCCTGCATCTCCAGGACGGAGCCCAACCCGCCGGTCACCACCACGGCAACAGCCGCCGCACCCGCAACAACGCCGGTGATCGCCGAGAGGGCGCTGGCAGCGGCGGGCAGCATGTTCGACCTGATCGTGAAGGACCCAAGCAGCACACCCTTGCAGCCGCCGAACACCGCCGCAGCGTCGCAGCGAATGACTATCGTCTCGTCGGCAGCAATGTAGTAACCGCGGTGCACGGGCACAGCCAGCTCCACGACGGTGGACGGATTCGTCGCGTTGCGCACCCACGTCGCGTTGCTCAGCATCGCTCCCCACGGACCGCCGAACCCACTCGGTTGCGCCGTCGACACAGGCACGAAGCTCAGGTGCGTGCCGAGTTGCGGGTCACGTGCCCACCGAAACGGCGGCGGCAGCGCCACAATAAGCCGCGTCGGGACGGCGCTCCCACCGCCGCGGATGTCGTTCTGCGTCAGGCTCCCACCAGCCGCCGTCGTCGTCACAGCGAGCGTCGGGCACGCCACGTCGCTCCACCACAGCGTGCTGCTCACCGACGCCGTCGGGGTCCGCGTGGGCGGCAGTGCCACCGTCTCCGTCACCTGCAGCGTCTCCGTCGGCCCGTACTGCGTCGGACTGTAGTGCGTTGCGCTCGGACTCGGTGTTTGTGTCGGCGTCAGGCTGCGCGTCACCGTCAGCGTCGCCGTGCGACTCAACAGCGGCATGCCGGGCGTATGGTTGCACCCGTCCACGTGCGGCAGGTACACCGGCAGGCAGTCGCGCCCGTACCCGCCCTCAGCACAGCGGCAGCGGCACGACCCCGACATCGCCCTCGTCGCAGCTGCAAAGCAGTGCACGTCGGCGTCGCAAACGCCACACGCCACGGGACGGAATTCCCCGATGATGCCGGCGGACCTGTAGTCCATCGGCTGCAGCGCCTGCCCGTTGAGCGTCAGGCACCCCACAACGAACCGTCGGCCGGCGCCTCCAAGCGCAACGGTGCCGTCCATCACGACGGGCCCGCTGCCGGCGTTCCCGTGGAGCGTCAGCGTGCTCTGCGCGAGCTCCGCACTGCGCGGGTACGACGGCACCGACAGGAGCCTGCCGCTGATGCTGTTGCCGCGCACCGACAGCCACGACCCGGACACAAACGACGCCAACCCCCGCAGCACCAGCAGCGCGCCATCCGTCAGCGCACCGGCGTTGTCGTTCACTACGACGGCGGACAAGTTAGCCTCCACACCGCTGTCGAACACCAACCCATGCGCGGCGTACACCTGGCTCCCCGACACGCGCAGCACAGCGCCCCCCGACGCAACCACGCGCGCACTCGCGTACAACGCATATTCGCCACCGAGCACAGCCGCGTCCAGCGCAACGCCGCCACCGACAAGCTCCAGCACGGCGCCGTCCACCACCACCGTCCGCCCACCAGTCACCACGGTCACGAGGGCAACGCCGGACAC
>NW_915569.1:0-1572 GCF_000209065.1 Trypanosoma cruzi
GTTCGATTCCCGCAGAAGCCTAAATTTTTTCCATTTTTTTTTTTTTGAATTCTTGTTTCCATTTCTTTTTAAACTTCTGGTTTGCAGGACGGTGTGCGAGTTTTGCAATCGCACTGATTCCATCTGTTTCGTGGTTTGTGCGGCTGCGGCTGCGGTGGTGGCCGCGTGAGAGTGAGTGTGAGAGAGCCATGCACCGCCCGCATACACACACTTCCTTCTCTCTCTGTGTGTGTGTCCCCTTGCATGGACTCTCGTCGTCGCCTCACCCCACGAAGCACACACAATAATGTGCCCATTGTATATATGCATGCACACCCATGCAGGCCCGTTGGTGCTCTCTTTTGCACGACACGCACCGCTGCCGTCCTGCCTGGCTGCATGGGCGGAGCACCGTAACTGTTTCTGTTTTGTTTTCATTGCATTGAGTGGGCGACCTCTCTCTCTCTCCCTGTGTGTGTGTTTTGCTTTACGGGAGCAATGAGAGTGTGTGTGCGCTGGTAGTCCCACGCTTCGGCTTTTTGTTTTGTTTTTCTTTTTGATTTTGTGGTTGAGTGCACCCATTCCGCGGCTGCGTGTGTGTGTGTGTGATGATATGAGTAATTTGCGTGTGTGCTTATCTGCCTCTCTCTGCCGTTGCTTTCTTCAGACTCTCTTGTGGCGCACA
This sequence comes from Trypanosoma cruzi, assembly GCF_000209065.1. Taxonomy (NCBI): domain Eukaryota; phylum Euglenozoa; class Kinetoplastea; order Trypanosomatida; family Trypanosomatidae; genus Trypanosoma; species Trypanosoma cruzi. The sequence goes on from NW_915569.1 coordinate 665, forward strand.
GCTGCTCTGCAAGTATAGGCGCTGACAAACACACACACACATGCACACACTTGCCGTGCTTAAAACGCTGAGAATGCACGCACGCACAGGATTGTGGCTGCCGAGGCCCTCGCGAGGGGGAAAAAACCTGCATTTTTTTTTTTTGACATGTTGCTCGGTGTGTGCTGACGCGTGACGAATAACAACACGCCCCAATAAGCAGAAAAGAAGTAAAACAAAATGGCGCTGAGCGGCACACCGGTAAGCCAAAAATACGCAATCACCAATAAAAAAGCCGGCGATCACCCAGCAGGCACATCAAGCGTCCTCAAAACCAACCTGGAACAGACAAAAAAAAAGAGGCAATCATAGAAAACAAAGATCCCCGCCCCCAAACAGGAAAAACATTAAAGAAAACGCGATTCTTTTTTTTGTCCTTACTGCCGGGGTTGGCCGCCGCAAGAAATAAAAAATGGTAGGGCGGTGGCCCCGGACGCTAGATACAGGACGACGTGCGAATTATCCAAGTTGCAGCGGCTGCCCCGGACGTTAGATACGGGACGACGTGTCGAATTATCCAAGTTGCAGCGGCTGCCCCGGACGTTAGATACAGCACGACGTGTCGAATTATCCAAGCTGCAGCGGTGGCCTCGGGCGTTAGATATATGACGACTTACAGTAGTAACCACGCTGCGGCTGCGCATCCTAAACATGTCTTTTTCGTTTTCCAGGGGACAACGCAAATGTGCTCGATTGTTCGAAGATCGACATTAATACTTTACGTGAAAAGGAGTCGCGCGACCGCATTTTTTTAGCTCAGTGGCAAACACGCTCACAATGTCATCCGGGGACGCGGGTTCGATTCCCGCAGAAGCCTAAATTTTTTCCATTTTTTTTTTTTTAAATTCTTGTTTCATATTGCTTTTTAA
>NW_915570.1:0-1572 GCF_000209065.1 Trypanosoma cruzi
GGGTGCATCAGCCACTCTAAAACGATCCGCCGACTGCAGCACCCTTGTGGGCAAGATCTCGCAAAATTCCTCCAAGCAGCGGATGGTTCAGGGTTGTTTGGTGTCCAGTGTGTGAACACGCAAACAGACATTGAAAGAGAGTGCCTCTGACCACCACCATTCATAATTCGAAACAAAAATTTAGACCACAGCGTGTGGTGCAGCAGCCGCTCGAAAACGATCCGCCGACTGCAGCACCCTTGTGGGCAAGATCTCGCAAAATTCCTCCAAGCAGCGGATAGTTCAGGGTTGTTTGGTGTCCAGTGTGTGAACACGCAAACAGACATTGAAAGAGAGTGTCTCTGACCACCACCATTCATAATTCGAAACAAAAATTTAGACCACAGCGTGTGGTGCAGCAGCCGCTCGAAAACGATCCGCCGAGTGCAGCACCCTTGTGGGCAAGATCTCGCGAAACTCCTCCAAGCAGCGGATAGTTCAGGGTTGTTTGGCGTCCAGTGTGTGAACACGCAAACAGACATTGACAGAGAGTGCCTCTGACCACCACCATTCATAATTCGAAACAAAAATTTAGACCACAGCGTGCGGTGCAGCGGCCGCTCGAAAACGATCCGCCGAGTGCAGCACCCTTGTGGGCAAGATCTCGCGAAATTCCTCCAAGCAGCGGATAGTTCAGGGTTGTTTGGCGTCCAGTGTGTGAACACGCAAACAGACATTGACAGAGAGTGCCTCTGACCACCACCATTCATAATTCGAAACAAAAATTTAGACCACAACGTGCGGTGCAGCAGCCGCTCGAAAACGATTATCCGAGTGCAGCACCGTTGTGGGCAGGAGCTCGCGAAATTCCTCCAAGCAGCGGATAGTTCCGGGTTGTTTGGTGTCCAGTGTGTGAACACGCAAACAGATAGTGACAGAGAGTGTCTCAGACTCCCACCATTCATAATTCGAAACAAAAATTTAGACCACAACGTGCGGTGCAGCGGCCGCTCGAAAACGATCCGCCGAGTGCAGCACCCCTGTGGGCAAGATCTCGCGAAATTCCTCCAAGCAGCGGATAGTTCAGGGTTGTTTGGCGTCCAGTGTGTGAACACGCAAACAGACATTGACAGAGAGTGCCTCTGACCACCACCATTCATAATTCGAAACAAAAATTTAGACCACAACGTGCGGTGCAGCAGCCGCTCGAAAACGATTATCCGAGTGCAGCACCCCTGTGGGCAAGATCTCGCGAAATTCCTCCAAGCAGCGGATAGTTCAGGGTTGTTTGGCGTCCAGTGTGTGAACACGCAAACAGACATTGACAGAGAGTGCCTCTGACCACCACCATTCATAATTCGAAACAAAAATTTAGACCACAACGTGCGGTGCAGCAGCCGCTCGAAAACGATTATCCGAGTGCAGCACCGTTGTGGGCAGGAGCTCGCGAAATTCCTCCAAGCAGCGGATAGTTCCGGGTTGTTTGGCGTCCAGTGTGTGAACACGCAAACAGACATTGACAGAGAGTGCCTCTGACCACCACCATTCATAATTCGAAACAAAAATTTAGACCACAACGTGCGGGCAGCAGCC
>NW_915572.1:0-1573 GCF_000209065.1 Trypanosoma cruzi
TGCACACGCAAACATACATTGAAAGAGAGTGCCTCTGACTCCCGCCATTCATAATTGCGAAACAAAAATTTAGACAACAACGTGTGGTGCAGCAGCCGCTCGAAAACGATCCGCCGACTGCAGCACCCTTGTGGGCAAGAGCTCGCGAAATTCCTCCAAGAAGCGGATAATTCAGGGTTGTTTGGTGTCCAGTGTGTGCACACGCAAACATACATTGAAAGAGAGTGCCTCTGACTCCCGCCATTCATAATTCAAGACAAAAATTTAGACCACAGCGTGTGGTGCAGCAGCCGCTCGAAAACGATCCGCCGACTGCAGCACCCTTGTGGGCAAGAGCTCGCGAAATTCCTCCAAGCAGCGGATAGTTCCGGGTTGTTTGGTGTCCAGTGTGTGAACACGCAAACATACATTGAAAGAGAGTGCCTCTGACTCCCGCCATTCATAATTCGAAACAAAAACATAGACCACAGCGTGTGGTGCAGCAGCCGCTCGAAAACGATCCGCCGACTGCAGCACCATTGTGGGCAAGAGCTCGCGAAATTCCTCCAAGCAGCGGATAATTCAGGGTTGTTTGGTGTCCAGTGTGTGCACACGCAAACATACATTGAAGGAGAGTGTCTCTGACTCCCGCCATTCATAATTCGAAACAAAAATTTAGACCACAGCGTGTGGTGCAGCAGCCGCTCGAAAACGATCCGCCGAGTGCAGCACCCTTGGTGGGCAAGAGCTCGCGAAACTCCTCCAAGAAGCGGATAATTCAGGGTTGTTTGGTGTCCAGTGTGTGCACACGCAAACATACATTGAAAGAGAGTGCCTCTGACTCCCGCCATTCATAATTCGAAACAAAAATTTAGACCACAGCGTGTGGTGCAGCAGCCGCTCGAAAACGATCCGCCGAGTGCAGCACCCTTGTGGGCAGGAGCTCGCGAAACTCCTCCAAGAAGCGGATAATTCAGGGTTGTTTGGTGTCCAGTGTGTGCACACGCAAACATACATTGAAAGAGAGTGCCTCTGACTCCCGCCATTCATAATTCGAAACAAAAATTTAGACCACAACGTGTGGTGCAGCAGCCGCTCGAAAACGATCCGCCGAGTGCAGCACCCTTGTGGGCAAGAGCTCGCGAAATTCCTCCAAGCAGCGGATAATTCAGGGTTGTTTGGTGTCCAGTGTGTGCACACGCAAACATACATTGAAAGAGAGTGCCTCTGACTCCCGCCATTCATAATTCGAAACAAAAATTTAGACCACAGCGTGTGGTGCAGCAGCCGCTCGAAAACGATCCGCCGACTGCAGCACCATTGTGGGCAAGAGCTCGCGAAACTCCTCCAAGAAGCGGATAATTCAGGGTTGTTTGGTGTCCAGTGTGTGCACACGCAAACATACATTGAAAGAGAGTGCCTCTGACTCCCGCCATTCATAATTCGAAACAAAAATTTAGACCACAGCGTGTGGTGCAGCAGCCGCTCGAAAACGATCCGCCGACTGCAGCACCATTGTGGGCAAGAGCTCGCGAAATTCCTCCAAGCAGCGGATAGTTCAGGGTTGTTTGGTGTCCAGTGTGTGCACACGCAA
>NW_915573.1:0-1573 GCF_000209065.1 Trypanosoma cruzi
AATGAACCCCGTAAACAACAACCCTTATCCATAATATTTATAGAACAAATTAAAAAATGGTTTCCTCGAAATTGCTACTTTTATTAACAAACATAAATCCTTCCCAATACCCACCCCACCCATTTAACAAAACTATAAATAAATTGAAAAGAATAACAGATCCCAAGTGAAAACTATTAAACTAATATAAAACTAGTTATATCTCGCGCGCGCGGATTAAATTAAAAATATATTTCATATATTTGTAAAAACCTTATCAGCAAAGAAATTATTTTTGATAGTTTTTAGAAAAGGAAAATAATCTGTTTAAATGTAAATAAGTCACGCCAAATGTAAAAGCAGTTACACTTAAAGCAAAACAACAATAAGTCCTTATCAAATAAGTATCGATCGCAATTGTTACACGCCCATAAAAATAACTGTTCAAAACAAAATGCCTCAAATTAACTATTAAAGTTTGTAAATAGTCTTACACGAATTCTCGTGCATGTGAATATAAATAGGTAATTTTCGAATATATAGAAACCCAAAGGTGTTAAATAAAACCAAGTAAATTAAATCCTTATTAAGTATATTAAAAAGCAAAGAAATCCATTTGAGAATTACATGAAACACAAATTGTTAAATGTGAGAATATATTTGTAACTAGTTCATCCAAACCGTGTTTTTGATAAGAATTAAATAAGGTAACGAAACTCGTAAACGTAACCCCACCTATCCATAAACAGCAGAATAAAGCAAATAAAGCAAATAGGAACTAAATAGAACATAAATCCTTAATACCACCTCACCTACAAAATTGCAAATAAATAATAATTAAATTCCAGTAAAAACCGTTAAAGTTTGTAAATAGTTTTACACGAATTATTATGTGCGTAAATATAAGTAGGAAATACTCGAAATATAAACCTTAAATAAACCAACTTTTAACTTGAAATCTTAAGACCAATTCTCCATCCCACTAAAACCCCCGTTTATGTATTAATAATGTTATTTATAGCTAGTTCATAGCTAGTTCACCCAAACCGTATTTTTGATAAGAATTAAATAGGTACATAAATCCTTAATACCACCTCACCTACAAAATTGCAAATAAATAATAATTAAATTCCAGTAAAAACCGTTAAAGTTTGTAAATAGTTTTACACGAATTATTATGTGCGTAAATATAAGTAGGAAATACTCGAAATATAAACCTTAAATAAACCAACTTTTAACTTGAAATCTTAAGACCAATTCTCCATCCCACTAAAACCCCCGTTTATGTATTAATAATGTTATTTATAGCTAGTTCATAGCTAGTTCACCCAAACCGTATTTTTGATAAGAATTAAATAGGTAATGAAACCCGTAAACAAACACCCTTATCCACGCTAGTATGAACTAAATAGAAATTAATATTCATAGAACAAATTTAAAAATGGTTTCCTCGAAATTGCTACTTTTATTAACAAACATAAATCCTTTCAATATCCACCCATTTAACAAAACTATAAATAAATTGAAAAAGAATAATAGACCCCAAGTGAAAACTATTAAACTAATATAAAACTAGTTATATCTCGCGCGCGCG
>NW_915574.1:0-1573 GCF_000209065.1 Trypanosoma cruzi
GCGCCCCACAGTGACAGGAGCCATCATCATCTGAGCCTTGCCTTTTGAACCATTCACAGTTGACTCCTCCCGCTGTCCAGCACCACTCAATGCGTCGTGTGACTCCGACACATTCGTTTTCATTTCGGGCGGCAAATAACGCCATCCCGCTGATCCTCCACATACTGCCGGTGCCGCTGGTGGCGCGCCGCCTTGTCTTCTCCTCGTTCTAACGGCAGGCGATCTACGCGGCTGGTGACGCATCTCGTTGAGTGTTCATTGGATTGCAGCATACCCCCCTATCCTCAGCGGTGTCAGCAGCAACGGCAATCCCTTGACGCCTACAACGACGACGGCCATCCAATTACGCACGCATTCCTCCACGGCGGACGCATTCGCCCTGCCTCCTGTCCTTCTGCTGCCATCCATCGCGCACTCCCTCCGCAGCTGAGCACGCCACCGCAAGAGCTAATACTCACCCGTAACGCTATCGTCACCACAGCACGCAGAGGACACACACCAGAAGCACACGGCCAGTCATCATCGCCACCACTCCTGTCACTTGCGTGCAGCCTTCAGCAAAAGTAACACCACGTCAACAGAGAAGGAAAGCAAAAATAGACACGACCGCTACACCACGCACAGCAACAAACGCCAGCAGCCAAGCAATGCACACACCACGAGAAATATGGAATCAGTACGACTGCATAGCTCGCACACCACACCGCAAACCACAAGTTTAAAAGCAATAAAAAACAATAATTAAAAAAGAAATTAAAAAAGAAAACAAACACAGGGCTCCAGTGCGCATGCATATGAGTGTGTTCGCGATGCGTTCAACGTGACGGATGCGGGGCACAACGCGGAGCACACAGCACGGCAGCAGAAGCAAGTGAAGCAAAACAAGATCATTATTTTCTCTTATTTTATACAGTGAAACACAACACACGCGCACAAATCCCCGCGGTTGAGTGCTGGCACGCACAGCCCGCACACACCTCTTCAGCCCACAGCGGTGTACGCCAGCGCGGATGCGGCGAGCAGCAGCGGGGCACACACCCACGCAGAGCTGCTGAGGCTGCCGTCCATTTCGCGAAGACGTGACGGTGCGCGGGTGGTCGACACAGCTGGCGCCTCTGTAGTCGTAGTACTTGGTGCCTGTGTTGTAGTGGTGGAGGTCGTGGTCGTGGTTGGTGATTTTGTTGTCGTCGTCGTGGTCGTCTGGGAAGAAGTGGCAGCAGCTTCCTCGGTAGAATCGTCGACATTTTTATTTCCTTGTTCTGTGGATGCTCTCGTGACAATTTTTGTCCCAGAAGTTTCTTCCGCACCTTTTTCTTGTACCTTATTGGGAGTAGCACTTGATTGCGGATGCGGAGTGGTCTTACCGCCTCCTTTCCCTGCACCTCTGGCAGTATTTCCATTTTCCGCGCCCGGCCCTTCACCTTTCTGAGCAGGTGTCTGTTGTGGAAGAGGCGGCTGTCTTTCGCCTACTTCTTCAACAACACTTCCAGTATCCTCCAACAGAGCCTTTGTCGCGCACACGGAAAGGCAGCAGCACAGGGCGAGCACCAACAGGGCGCACAGCAGACGGCAC
>NW_915575.1:0-1573 GCF_000209065.1 Trypanosoma cruzi
CCGTCAGCAGCGGTCGGTGCCTTCTCTCTCCACCGGGCGCCGTCACGCGCCTCCTCCCTCACCAACACAACGGGGGAGCAGCAGCCACGCGCAACTCCCAGCACCGAGTAAAAAAGAAGAGTCCACCTGCACTGCAATGTGTGTGTCCTGCGCGTGTGGTTGTGTGTGCCCACTGTCACGCGAAATGGAAAAAAGACAGAAAAAAGAAACAAAGTATCTGAAGAGACGCACAAACACAAATGCACAGCAGAGGCGCATGTCCAAAGAAAGAAGAATGGAAGGGCTGCTCAAACTCAGGATTGCACTGCAGCCCGATCAGCGGCAAACCGCAGAAGATTTATTCAAAACAAAAGAAAACTTTCCCTAGCCACCCCCTTCTTATATAAACCCCGTCATAAAAAAAAAAAAAAAAAACTTCCTCTATTACTGTTCCCCACAAATTTAAAAATAAAAGGAAAAAAGTAATAGTAATAATAATAATAAATTCGCCTGGCTGCCGTGTGGCCACACCGAACTGTCCGTATATATTTTGCCCGCAAAAGAAAATTAAAAAAATGGTTGCATGTCTTTCGACCGTCCGACCTCCATGTGTCCGCACATCGTTTATATTTCATGGGGTCATCTGCGTGTTGCTGCTCCCCTCAGCCCTCTCATCGGCGCGTGAGTGCGGCCCGCAGAGCACAGCCACTCGTGTGTGTGTGGGGACTGAGAGAAGCACGCAGACATGACGGGAGTCGCGTCACTCCATCGGGAGAGTGAGCGCAGCGAAAAAAGCAAAAAAAACACGGCGGCAGGGTGTGGCTGTGTGTGTGTGGCGCTGCGGGTGTCTGCCAGCCCTGGCAGCAATAAAAACAAAACAAGAGGGAAGAAATGTGTGCTCCGCCCCACCGGCCCTCGTCGCACGCCCACACGTCACGGCTCCCTCAGCGCGCCGTTCGTCGCGGCCCCTCCTCATGCGTGCAGCAGGCGAGGCGCACAGGGCCGTCGTCACGAGCGTGTCGGTGGGTGCGCGAGTGGAGCGGTTGGGCGGGAAACACACGGCACCCCTCGCAGGAAGAGTGCAGCAACAAACAATTAAAAAGCAGAAAGGAAAAAACGTCCATAGTGACTGCCCCCAAAAGCAAAAGAGAATTTATGGGGATTATGAGATAAAAAAAAGCAAACAGAAAAATTGAAAAAAAGAAGTAAAACATTAAAAAGAGTACTGAAAAGCAAAAAAAAATGAAAATCACAAACACATAAAAGAAAAGGAAAAAAGGTTATCTGAGGTGAGAAAATAGTTTCCCAGGAGAAGTAATAATGTGCGGAGGAGATCACAAGTGTCCCACGCGGCAGCCAGTCACTCCTCACAGAGCCGAAACCACCCACAATCCCAACAGCAGAAGAAGCAGCGATGGCAGCAGCCCGCTCTCACGCACAGTGCCAGCATCGCTGTTATTCCCCTGCGACACATTTACGAGGCTGCTGCTGAGTGCCGTAGCATTGACTTCCCTGACCCGTGAATGGACCTCTCCCTGCGCATCAGTTCTTCCCGCCGTCTCCCCACTCTCACCGGAGCTCACGTGCGCCCCAG
>NW_915578.1:0-1574 GCF_000209065.1 Trypanosoma cruzi
ACTGCCGGACCACAGCAGACGGACCAGGCAACTTTGAACACGAGCAGTGTTCCGAGTGGTGGCGCTGCATCCACACCAGCGGAGCCGAAATCAGAAGAGCCCAAACCAGCGGAGTCGGAATCAGAAGAGCCCAAACCAGCGGAGTCGGAATCAGAAGAGCCCAAACCAGCGGAGCCCAATGCCGCGACATCCTCAGCAAGGGAGGGAACTGCAGACCAGCCGGCATCTGCCACATCTTCCGATGGACATGAAGCCGTGACATCTGTTACATCTTCAAGTGCCGCCATTACTGATGTTGGTGCTTCCTCATCTGATGATACACAAACGGTGGAGAGGGAAGGTGGAGATATGATGCAGGCAGATCAACCAACCCAATTCTCTGTGGGCACCCCCGACGCAGCAAATGCAGCAACACATAACGCTGAAGGCAAGGGACAAGAAGGGCTCCATCCACAGGTCAAGGAAGCAGAGGCGGCGACACTCAGCAGCAGCCTTTTAAATTCGTCGCAGTGGGATAACAGCGTTGCTGGCACTATGCGTGAGAGCGGACTGCTGCCGCTGCTTCTTCTGCTGGGGCTGTGGGGGTTTGCGGCTGCGTGAGGAGTGTGCGGCTGCCGTGTGGAGCACTTGCGCCCTTCCCTGCACCGACACACACACCGCTAGGAATAAAATTTTACTACACAGTGAATAATTTGTTTTTCTTTTAATGTTCTACATTTTTCCCTTGCTGCCCTAAGGCAACCACCATGGGCGGTTTTTTTTTCCGGCTTTTAATTTTTTTTCTTTTCTGTTTGGAGTATAATTTCTTATGTTTTTTTATGTTTGTTTTTAATTATTTTTGTTTGCTTAAAAAAAAAAAAAATATTTCTGTTTTTTCTTTTTTGCTCCACTCTTCCCTTCTCTTTTTGCTTTTGGGGGCGATCACTATGGACGTTTTTTCTTTTCTACTTTTCCCTCTTTTAATTATTTCTTGCTGCACTCTTCCTGTGAGGGGTGCCGTGTGTTTCCCGCCCAACTGCTCCACTCGCACACCCACCGACACGCTCATGACGACGGCCCTGTGCGCCTCGCCTGCTGCACGCATGAGGAGGGGCCGCGACGAACGGCGCGCTGAGGGAGCCGTGACGTGTGGGCGTGCGACGAGGGCCTGTGGGGCGGAGCACACATTTCTTTCCCTCTTGTTTTGTTTTCTTGCGGCCAGGGCTGGCAGACACCCGCAGCGCCACACACACAGCCACACCCTGCCGTTTTTTTAGGATTTTTTTTTGCTTCGCGTGTGCATTTCACGCTCTGGCAGTCCCTTCGGGGTCGGCCTCGTGAGTATTTCTACCCCCCTCTGATGTGTTTTTTTTTCTGCGCTCACTCCCCCGATGGAGTGGCGCGACTCCCGTCATGTCTGCGTGCTTCTCTCAGCCTCTACACACACACACGAGTGACTGTGCTCTGCGGGCCGCACTCACGCGCCGATGAAAGGGCTGAGGGGAGCAGCAACACGCAGATGACCCCATGAAATATAAACGATGTGCGGACACATGGAGGTCAGACGGTTGAAAGACACTTAATTATTTAATTTT
>NW_915579.1:0-1574 GCF_000209065.1 Trypanosoma cruzi
CGTTTCCGCTTTGGCTCCAGGTCAGAGTTGCAACCAGGTGAGCGTGTGGAAATGTTTGTGAAGAGCAACAAGGAACTGGAGGCATTCCTTATTGTTTACCCACATGAGACTATGAAGCTTATTTCAGGCAAAGTGAACGGGTTTAAATGCATGGCGAAGGCTGTGCCGCTAAGTGATGAAAAGCGGACGGAGCTCTTCTCTTCCATAAACAACGAGGCTTTGAATGAATTGTTTCTTATTGCAAAGGAACTGGACGTCGACGGTGTGCAAGCACTTGAAGAAGGACAAGTTCTCCATTACTGTGTTGAGAATGAGGTGCCATATATTGACTGCAGTTTTCCCCCGTGTGACGTCTCCTTGTGCCGCCAAGATATTGACAAGTACAAATTGCGCAGCTTGCCGTGGGTTCGTCCCGATGCATTTATTCCACCGGAACAACTGAAGGAGGTCCGTCTCTTTCGTCACACCATTCTTCCATCGCAAGTAACACAGGGTGATATCGGTGACAGCTACCTTATCTCCGCCATGGCTTCCCTTGCGGAGTCAAGGGACCGGGTTCGAGACATCTTTCGCCATCCTGTCAGTGCCGGGCACGGAAAGGTGGAGCGTGCCTTAAGTGCGTATTGGGTGACGCTGAACTACAACGGCTGGTGGTGCCCTGTACTGATTGACGACTACTTGCCCGGCTACCGCGAAGGGCCAGAATTTGCGCGTTGTGCTGTTGATCTGCGTCGCATGTGGGTTGGACTGCTTGAGAAGGCCTACGCGAAGGTGCACCATTCTTATTCAAATATTGCCAGCGGAGATCCTCTTGAGCCTTTGGAAGACTTTACGGGATTCCCCATTACCCGCTTTGATGTCTTTTGGGAGGAGGCTGTGAAAGGCGACGATGAGTTTTTTAAGCGCATGGTACTTTACGACAAGAAGGATTTTATCACGATGCTTTACACGCCTCGCAACGATGATTCTCAAGGCCAACCTGCGCATGGGTCCAACAACGGCGCAACGACGAATGTGGAGAATCGCTGCAACGAAGTGGGACTGCGTCTGCATTGCGGCTACACGGTGTTGCGTGTCAGGTACTTTGAGGATTTTGATCTCCGTCTTTTGCAGTTCCGCAACCCATGGGGGACGGGCGAGGAGTGGACGGGAAGCTGGGGCAAAAAGGACAAACGATGGGACAAATACCCGAGCGTCAAGGCCCGCTGTTTCCCTGACGGCATGGATGCAACGGAGCCTGACAACACCTTTTGGATGGAATGGAGGGATGTCTTGACAACCTTTGTTGGCGGTGGTGTGTGTCACGTCAAGCGCAACTGGTACGACTACCGCATTCGTGGCGATTTTAACGATGGCTATCCGACTGTGTGTCTTGGAATAAACGTTTCAGATCCCGTGGATGCGTACATTGTTCTCTCTCAGGAGGATGAACGTGATGGCGATGATCTTGAATACGCAGCGATGCTCATCAGTGTCTCCCGTCATGGTGGCAAGCATGAAAAGATGGATCGCACAAGCAGCTTGGATGTGGAGATGCCCGGATGCGAGCTTAAATTCAACTTTGCCCGCGACGT
>NW_915582.1:0-1575 GCF_000209065.1 Trypanosoma cruzi
TATCGCCAATCTTCGCTGTGGTGAACCCGCTCCTAACGCCCCACACATTTCCCTCGTATTTGTTGCCCCACACGCGCGAGAGTGTCCCGAGTGCCTCCGTCCACGAATCCCCCTTGTCACCGGACTCGTACACCCTGCGGCGGCCACCATCACACGCAGTCATCATCATGAGTTTGTCCTTCCACTCCACGACGGAGGGAACACTGCAGCCATGGGCAGACATCCCCTTCGACAGCTTCCAACTCTTATTATCCGGGAAGTATATGAACAGAGAAACAATGTTACTCCCTTCAGCTGTATTTTCTTCATCCGCCTTCCCCGTTCTATACACCTCGCCTTCCATAGGGAACACAAGCGTACCGTCCTCCATCTTAACACCCGATCCACCGCTCCCAAGCAGTTCTGTCACATATCCATATTGTTCAGTATTAGAAGTGATCGGGAGAGCGTCAACATCAGTCCAATAAATTCTTTTACCGTCCCCATCATCAACACTGACGTTCCCTCTCGCCAGCAAAAGTCCCCATTCATCTGTTATATCCTCCCCAGCAGCAGCGACACCATAAAGGCCGTAATTTTCAGCAATCATGTAAATATCACTTCCATGCACAACTGTTGTTGGCTTACTCACATGTATTCTCGCTCCGCTTTTGGTGCCAGCCTCATCCACTGCTTGGGTGGGGCATTCCTCTTTTCCAGAAGAACATTCCTCCAGTACTTGTGTCTTGAGTTTAGTTTTATCCAGCTCCTCTTTTGGGTTTTGGCCAGTCAACGTTAGGAGTTCCGAGGCAATCCCAGTAAAACCGCCTTCTTCCTTTTTCGTGCCCTTCGCCTCAGCAACGGCAAACACATCACCATTCATTTCGACGAGACTGGGAACACGGAGCAAAATCACCGTTACCTCATCTGTCGTGTCTTTCCAATGAAACAATTTCCTCTTTGGAAGTTCCGAATCTGTCAGCGTATTCTCATTGGATGCAGCGCCACTGCCGCAGCAGAACATCATCACAACGAGGACGAGCAGCACCGCGGAATAGAAGAGATGCCGGAACATGTTGGGCCTCTGCGGTTCACTTTCTCTTCCTTCCCTCCTCATGCCGCTGGATCCGGTCACGCGGCGACGGTTGTCTGTGCGGGGTGCCTTCACTGCAGCAACACGTGAGAGCATATAAATATGTGTGTGTGGGCGGTGTGTGTGCTGTTGGTCCTTTCAGTGCCTTCGAATTTCACAGTAGCGATTAGCGCTTGTTTGCTTTCTTCGTGTGTGATTGAGGGAGAAATAGAGAGAAATATGCCAAGAAAAGAGGTGACACAGCGAGCACCGCCACCCAGCCACAGTGAGTGGCATCATCATAATCCGTACCGCAGCCACTCCCAACAACAACAACTCACGCACACAGACACACGGAACAGGAGATGGAAGAACAGTGCACCGGGAACACACAGCGACGGTCACCACCAGAAGAAGCAGCAGGAGCCACAGCGGGTGCGTTGCTATTCGTCACGCGTCAGCAGACACTGAACAACGTCCACACACAAAGCAACCAGCGGGAGGCAAAAGGGCACAGCCGCACA
>NW_915583.1:0-1575 GCF_000209065.1 Trypanosoma cruzi
TTCCGATGCGTGCCGTGGCCGAGAGACGGCGGCTGTTGGCACCTGGCAACGAAGCGTCGTCTGTTTTTTCTTCTGTCCGCAGCAAAAAAACGGGCCAAAGCCCCTCAACACGCACGCCCTCCCCCTCTTCAGCGCCCCTCCGCGCGTGTTTGTGTTTCAGTGTGTGTCCTCCACGCACGTTGGGCGGGCAGACCGGCACCACAAACTCCAGTACTCTCGCTGTTGCCGTGGGGAGGAGAACTGAGGACGGACGTACACGGCGAAGAACAAAAAGAGCGCCAGATACCACGGCGCAACAACAAACGCACAGTCAGTCCCACCGCAGCCAAACACACGCGCACACGCACGCACATGCAGTTTCGCTCTACGTTCCTTTTTCCTTTTAACCGGTGTCCAGCCCCCGATCTCCCCACACACTCATTGCCGTCTTCTGCCAGCCCTGCGTCCTCGTCCCAAGCGGCTTAAATAAAAACACCCCGCCACGCACAAAACAAGACAAACAGCGCGGCGGCCTGCCTGTTCAAATAGTCCCCCACCCGGGAGTGGGGCGGGAAAAAGAGACAGAATAATCTTCCGGGAGCTGGCCGGATCCTGAAATTATCTATGGAAACCAAACAAGTTAGGAAAAAAGTTTCTTTATTTAATTGCCTCAATGTTTTATTCTCATTCAATATATAGAATTCTGTGGACCACCAGCATGGTCCTTTGTCCTCAGTTAGGATTTAAAATATTATTACTTACGAGGTGGCAGACTTTGGGGACCTCCAACCACAAGACCCCGCCGCTCCCCTTCGCAAGTTCCACCCCTTCGCCAAGTCCTGAAGTGTAAAAACACGACCGCGTGATATGCCGTCTGCAGGGTTTTCTGCAGACCGCACGTAGGCAAATGTTGCCTGTATTCCGCGAGAGTCCAAAAACTTATATATCCGTCGCAGCTCCCACGTCATGGCGTGCGATTTCGAGCTGCCTTTATTCGCCGCTCCTTGCAGCGAAGTGTTGTCCACCCAAACGTCCATGGTGGATGGCAAGATGGCGGAAAAGGCCGATAAGGCTAAGCGTGCCGCGCGTGCCTCGGCCTGCATGATGCGAAAAGGCATCTTCTTCCATTTTCCTCCGGCAATTTTTAACATTGCTTGAATCTGGAATAAAAACGGCTCCCCATCCATGGAGCGATGCGTCCGTGATGATGGCAGCCGATGCCTTCTCCGTGGGCTTGATGATTCGCTTACGATTTTTCCCGATGATGTGTCGCAATCTCTCGCCCAAACCAACCGCTGATGGCGGAAGGTTCGCCGGGGATGTCTCCTGCACAATTCCCCGGTTAAGTGCGGACAATCGTCGTCGCACTGCCTTGATAAAAAAGTAGTAGTCGCATAAACGCGTGCCCAAAATGGCAGCCGCATACAAAAAGCGTGACGCCATAACCTCCATTTCCGCGATGGTCAAAGAATTAAGCGCCGGCATGGCGCGTACAGAGCGGACAAACTTCTCACTCAGGGATACCGCCCGGTGAGTGTGACCAAACTGCACCCCAAGAAAGGTGTACTGCGTGGCGCCCGATTCGCGTTCTTCCCC
>NW_915584.1:0-1575 GCF_000209065.1 Trypanosoma cruzi
ACCCGGAACTATCCGCTGCTTGGAGGATTTCGCGAGCTCTTGCCCACAGGGGTGCTGCAGTCGGCGGATCGTTTTCGAGCGGCTGCTGCACCACACGTTGTGGTCTAAATTTTTGTTTCGAATTATGAATGGTGGTGGTCAGAGGCACTCTCTTTCAATGTCTGTTTGCGTGTTCCCACACTGGACGCCAAACAACCCTGAACTATCAGCTGCTTGGAGGAGTTTTGCGAGCTCTTGCCCACAGGGGTGCTGCACTCGGATAATCGTTTTCGAGTGGCTGCTGCACCACACGCTGTGGTCTAAATTTTTGTTTCGAATTATGAATGGTGGTGGTCAGAGGCACTCTCTTTCAATGTCTGTTTGCGTGTTCCCACACTGGACGCCAAACAACCCTGAACTATCAGCTGCTTGGAGGAATGTCGCGAGATCTTGCCCACAAGGGTGCTGCAGTCGGATAATCGTTTTCGAGCGGCTGCTGCACCGCACGCTGTGGTCTAAATTTTTGTTTCGAATTATGAATGGTGGTGGTCAGAGGCACTCTCTTTCAATGTCTGTTTGCGTGTTCCCACACTGGACGCCAAACAACCCGGAACTATCCGCTGCTTGGAGGAATTTCGCGAGATCTTGCCCACAGGGGTGCTGCACTCGGATAATCGTTTTCGAGCGGCTGCTGCACCACACGTTGTGGTCTAAATTTTTGTTTCGAATTATGAATGGTGGTGGTCAGAGACACTCTCTTTCAATGTCTGTTTGCGTGTTCACACACTGGACACCAAACAACCCGGAACTATCCGCTGCTTGGAGGAATGTCGCGAGCTCTTGCCCACAGGGGTGCTGCAGTCGGCGGATCGTTTTCGAGCGGCTGCTGCACCACACGTTGTGGTCTAAATTTTTGTTTCGAATTATGAATGGTGGTGGTCAGAGGCACTCTCTTTCAATGTCTGTTTGCGTGTTCCCACACTGGACGCCAAACAACCCTGAACTATCAGCTGCTTGGAGGAATGTCGCGAGATCTTGCCCACAAGGGTGCTGCAGTCGGATAATCGTTTTCGAGCGGCTGCTGCACCGCACGCTGTGGTCTAAATTTTTGTTTCGAATTATGAATGGTGGTGGTCAGAGGCACTCTCTTTCAATGTCTGTTTGCGTGTTCCCACACTGGACGCCAAACAACCCTGAACTATCAGCTGCTTGGAGGAATGTCGCGAGATCTTGCCCACAAGGGTGCTGCAGTCGGATAATCGTTTTCGAGCGGCTGCTGCACCGCACGCTGTGGTCTAAATTTTTGTTTCGAATTATGAATGGTGGTGGTCAGAGACACTCTCTTTCAATGTCTGTTTGCGTGTTCACACACTGGACACCAAACAACCCGGAACTATCCGCTGCTTGGAGGAATTTCGCGAGCTCCTGCCCACAGGGGTGCTGCAGTCGGCGGATCGTTTTCGAGCGGCTGCTGCACCACACGTTGTGGTCTAAATTTTTGTTTCGAATTATGAATGGTGGTGGTCAGAGGCACTCTCTTTCAATGTCTGTTTGCGTGTTCCCACACTGAACACCAAACAACCCGGAACTATCCGC